>NC_064649.1:87157166-87460197 GCF_023864345.2 Schistocerca serialis cubense | reverse complement strand
GCCGTAACGTCAGAATTGCCTCTCTCGCCCCTTTACTTTTCGTAAAGCCAAACTGATCGTCACCTGGCGCATTCTCAATTTTCTTTTCCATTCTTCTGTATATTGTTCTTGCAAGCAGCTTCGGTGTATGAGCTGTTAAGCTGATTGTGCGATAATTCTCGCACTTGTCAGCTCTTGCCGCCTTCGGAATTGTGTGGATGATGCTTTTCCGAAAGTCAGATGGTATTTCGCCAGGCTCATATATTCTACACACCAACGTGAATAGTCGTTTTGTTGCCACTACCCCTCATAACGTCATCAATATGTGTTCTTTGAGTCATTTTCAACACACGGTCACCATTTGCACGTCTGCACACTTACTCTCTGCACCATACCCTGACATGCACCAATACACCTCTGCATATGTGGACTGCTGCCAGCGCCACCGTGTGAGGACCGGAGGTCAAATGCACCGCATGGTCATACCCTGAGGTGATTTAAACCCGCAAACCGCCCACCAGAGCGTTGTCTCATCATGTATCAGCATTATTCTTAATTTATGAGCATGAGTGTAGAAACATTAATATGAATTAAGGCGCAAGAACTGGGGCTGAGAAATGGCAAGTACACAGGCTTAATAGTTGTTTAACAAGAATGATGCGAAAATATAACCAAGAGCAGAACGTAAGGAGGATGTGTGAGATTATCATCTCATAAATCATAGGTAGTAAGACGTGTGATCAGTAAGTAATGCAACACGTAGTTTTCTGAAAGCAAGTTCGTTTTATTCAGGACTGCAGTACAGCATAATGTACCCCACTGTTTGGGGGGAAATATCGTCACCTTAATGGGAGGCTGATGACCTCATGGTTCCGCTCTACTGGTCGATGTCGAAGCCAACGTCTTACTGCATCCCTATCACCCACGTACTGAAACCTGCGGAGTGCATCCTTCATGGGGCGAAAAACAAGGGACTCGGGAGGTACGAGGTCCGGGCTGTAGTGTGGATGAAAAAATGGTTCAAATGGCTCTGAGCACTACTGGGACTTAACATCTGAGGTCATCAGCCTTAGAACTTAGAGCTACTTAAACCTAACTAACCTGAGGACATCATCACACACACCCATGCCCGAGGAAGGATTCGAACCTGTGACCGTAGTGGTCGCGCGGTTCCAGACGTAGCACCTAGAACCGCTCGGCACACCGGCCGGTAACGGATATCAACTGCGTTTTTTAAAAATAGGAATCCTCATTTTTTACTATATGTTTTAGTTGGACCATTTTTCTCGCTTCGTGATAGATGGCGCTGTAATAGTCACAAACCTTTAAGTACGTGGTATCACGAAACATTCCGCCAGTGCGGACGGTATTTGCTTCGTGATACATTTCCCGTGTTAAAATGGACCGTTTCCAATTGCCGAAAAGGTCGATATCGTGTTGATGTGTGGCTATTGTGATCAAAAAGCCCAACGGGCGTGTGCTATGTATGCTGCTCGGTATCCTGGACATCATCCAAGTGCCCGGACCGTTCACCGGATAGTTACGTTATTTAAGGGAACAGGAAGTGTTCAACCACATGTGAAACGTCAGCCACGACCTGCAGCAAATGATGATGCCCAAGTATGTGTTTTAGCTGCTGTCGCGACTAATTCGAACATCAGTAGCAGACAAATTGCGCGGGAATCGGGAATCTCAAAAACGTCGTTGTTGAGAATGCTACATCAATATCGATTGCACCCGTACCATATTTCTATGCACCAGGAATTGCATGGCGACGACTTTGAACGTCGTGTACAGTTCTGCCACTGGGCACAAGAGAAATTACTGGACGATGACAGATTTTTTGCACGCGTTCTGTTTAGCGACAAAGCGTCATTCACCAACAGCAGTAACGTAAACCGGCATAATATGCACTATTGGGCAACGGAAAATCCACTATGGCTGCGACTAGTGGAACATCAGCGACCTTGGCGGGTTAATGTATGGTGCGGCATTATGGGAGGAAGGATAATTGGTCCCCATTTTATCGATGGCAATCTAAATGGTGCAATGTATGCTTATTTCCTACGTAATGTTCTACCGATGTTACTACAAGATGTTTCACTGTATGACAGAATGGCTATGTACTTCCAACATGATGGATGTCCGGCACATAGCTCGCGTGCGGTTGAAGCGGTATTGAATAGCATATTTCGTGACATGTGGATTGGCCGTCGAAGCACCATACCATGCCCCGCACGTTCACCGGATCTGACTTCCCCGGATTTCTTTCTGCGGGGAAAGTGGAAAGATATTTGCTATCGTGAGCCACCGACAACGCCTGACAACATGCGTCAGCGCAATGTCGATGCATGTGCGAACATTACCGAAGGCGAACTACTCGCTGTTGAGAGGAATGTCGTTACACGTATTGCCAAATGCATTGAGGTTGACGGACATCATTTTGAGCTTTTATTGCATTAATGTGGTATTTACAGGTAATCACGCTGTAACAGCATGCGTTCTTAGAAATATTAAATTCACAAAGGTACATGTATCACATTGGAACAACCGTAATAAAATGTTCAAACGTGCCTAAGTTCTGTATTTTAGTTTAAAAAGCCTACCTGTTACCAACTGTTCGTCTAAAGTTGTGAGCCATATGTTTGTGACTATTACAGTGCCATCTATCACAAAGCGAAAAAAGTGGTCCAACTAAACCATTCATATTTCTTTACGTACTACACGAATATGTAATAAAAAGTGGTGGTTCCTCTTTAGAAAAACGGAGTTGATATCCGTTTGACCTGTGGCAGCGCCATCTAGCGGGCCAAATATAGCGCCATCTGGTTTCCACCTTCAAGCTAGACGAGTTTCGTTCCTTGTAGTTTTTTCGTTTGATTTGATGAGATATTTGGCCCGGTCACTATCAATGGACCACGATATATATATATAGGTACGGCCAAACTTTCAGGAAACATTCCTCACACACAAATAAAGAAAAGATGTTATGTGGACATGTGTCCGGAAATGCTTTATTTCCATGTTAGAGCTCATTTTAGTTTCGTCGGTATGTACTGTACTTCCTCGATTCACCGCCAGTTGGCCCAATTGAAGGAAGGTAATGTTGACTTCGGTGCTTGTGTTGACATGCGACTCATTGCTCTACAGTACTATCATCAAGCAAATCAGTACGTAGCATAAACAGGTTAGTGTTCATCACGAACGTCGTTTTGCAGTCAGTGCAATGTTTAGAAATGCGGAGTTGGCAGATGCCCATTTGTTGTATGGATTCGCACGGGGCAATAGCCGTGGCGCGGTACGTTTGTATCGAGACAGATTTCCAAAACGAAGGTGTCCCGGCAGCCAGACATTCGAAGCAATTGATCGGCGTCTTAGGGAGCACGGAACATTCCAGCCTATGACTCGCGACTGGGGAAGACCTAGAACGACGAGGAGACCTGCAATGGACGAGGCAATTCTTCGTGCAGTTGACGATAACCCTAATGTGAGCGTCAGAGAAGTTGCTCCTGTAGAAGGTAACGCTGACCACGTCACTATTTGGAGAGTGCTACGGGAGAACCAGTTGTTTCCGAACCATGTACAGCGTGTGCAGGTACTATCAGCAGCTGATTGGCCTCCACGGGTACACTTCTGCGAATGGTTCATCCAACAATGTGTCAATCCTCATTTCAGTGCAAATGTTCTCTTTACGGATGAGGCTTCATTCCAACGTGATCAAATAGTAAATTTTCATAATCAACATGTGTGGGCTGACGAGAATCGGCATGCAATTGAGCAATCACGTCATCAACACAGATTTTCTGTGAACGTTTGGGCAGGCATTGTTGGTGATGTCTCGATTGGACCCCATGTTCTTCCACCTACGCTCAATGGAGCACGTTATCATGATTTCATACGGGATACTCTACTTGTGCTGCTAGAACATGTGCCTTTACAAGTACGACACAACATGTGGTTCATGCACGATGGAGCTCCTGCACGTTTCAGTCGAAGTGTTCGTGCGCTTCTCAACAATAGATTCGGTGACCGATGGATTGGTCCGCCTCTACGAGGACCAATTCCATGGCCTCCACGCTCTACTGACCTCAACCCTCTTGGCTTTCATTTATGGGGGCATTTGAAAGCTCTTGTCTTACCAACCCCGGTACCAAATGTAGAGACTCTTCGTGCTCGTATTGTGGACGGCTGTGATACATTCTCCAGGGCTGGATCAGCGCATCAGGGATTCCATGCGACGGAGGGTGGATACATGTATCCTCGCTAACGGAGGACATTTTGAACATTTCCTGTAACAAAGTGTTTGAAGTCACGCTGGTACTTTCTGTTGCTGTGTGTTTCCATTCCATGATTAACGTGATTTGAAGAGAAGTAGTAAAATGGGCTCTAACACGGAAAGTAGGCGTTTCCGGACACATGTCCACATAACATATTTGCTCTCTTTGTGTGTGAGGAATGTTTCCTGAAAGGTTGGCCGTACCTTTTTGTAACACCCTGTATGTGTGTGTGTGTGTGTGTGTGTGTGTGTGTGTGTGTGTGTGTGTGTGTGTGTGTGTGTGTATGTGTGTGTGTGTGTGTGTGTGTGTGTGTGTAAGCAACTGCAAACACCCTATGTGTGTGTGTGTGTGTGTGTGTGTGTGTGTGTGTGTGTGTGTGTGTGTTTATAAGCAACTGCAGACGGCTGCGAGTGGCTTATTACAGAAAGGCGGCACGTCCCCTTGTATAGACAGAGCTTGTTCCATCTCGCTGTGGTTGACCCTGTCTGCGGTGTGTGGGACGAGCATATGCCTGGCGTCGCATCGCATCGGACCCCATCACGCACGCCGGCCGCCCTAACGGGCGCAACGATTTTCCAGCGGTCTGCGTTCCGGACATTTCCATCAGCAGGGCAGGGGCCAATCAGCGGCGCTGGTTAGCGGCGGCTCATGCAATCTGCTGACAGCGGCCGCGCGGAGCATCACTATCAGCGATAGCTGGCCCGCCTAACGGGGCGAGCCTTCGCAATCCATTGCAGCCACTACGCATTTCAGTCGAAGTGTTCGTACGCTTCTCAATAACAGATTCGGTGATCGTGTGCAAAAGGGCTCGTAGATACTCCGGAAGCCACCGAAAGGTGCATAGCGGTGCGTACGCTGAACCACTACTTGTCATTTCCTTTCCTTGTCCATTCGCAAATAGAGTTACGGAAAAGCGACGGTCAATATGATTCGGCAGTACAATCGTTCCGCAGTCACTTTCAAATTTTCTCTAAATGTTCTCAGTAGCATTTCTCAAAAAGAACGTCGGCTATCCTCCAGGGATTCCCATTTGATTTCCCGAAGCATCTCCGTAACACGTTTTGTTAGAGCCTTCTGGTAGCAAATCTAATAGCACACTGAAATACTCTATTGGCCATTAAAATTGCTACACCACGAAGATCTGCTACGTACGCGAAAATTAACCGAAAGGAAGAAGATGCTGTGATATGCAAATGATTAGCTTTACAGAGCATTCACACAAGGTTGGCGCAGGTGGCGACACTTACAACGTGCTGACATGAGCAAAGTTTCCAACCGATTTCTCATACACAAACAGCACTTGACCGACGTTGCCTGGTGAAACGTTGTTCTAATGCCTCGTATAAGGAGGAGAAATGCGTACCATCACGTTTCCGACTTTTGTTAATGGTCAGATTGTAGCCTATCGCGATTGCGACATTGCTGCTCGCGTTGGTCGAGATCCAGTGACTGTTAGCAGAATTGGAATCGGTGGGTTCAGGAGGGTAATACGGAACGCCGTGCTGGATCCCAACGTCGTCGTATCACTAGCAGGCGAGATTACAGGCATCTTATCTGCATGGCTGTAAAGGATCGTGCAGCCACGTCTCGATCCCTGAGTCAAGAGATGGGGACGTTTGCGAAACAACAACCATCTGCACGAACAGTTCGACGACGTTTGCAGCAGCATGGACTGTCAGCTCGGAGACCGTGGCTGCGATTGCCCTTGACGCTGCATCATAGACAGGAGCGCCTGCGATGGTGTACTGGACGACGAGCCTGGGTGCACGAATGGCAAAACGTCATTTTTTCGGATGAATCAGGGTTCTGTTTATAGCATCATGATGGTCGCATCCGTGTTTGGCGACATCGCGGTGGAAGCGTGTATTCGTCATCGCCATACTGGCGTATCACCTTGCGTGATGGTATAGGGTGCCATTGGTTACACGTCTCGGTCACCTCTTGTTCGCATTGACGGCACTTTGAACAGTGGACGTTACATTTCAGTTTTGTCACGACCTGTTGCTCTACCCTTCATTCGATCCCTGCGAAACCCTACATTTCAGCAGGATAATGCACGACCGCATGTACGGGCCTTTCTGGATACAGAAAATGTTCGACTGCTGCCCTGGCCAGCACATTCTCCAGATCTATCACCAATTGAAAACGTCTGGTCAATGGTGACCGAGCAACTGGCTCGTCACAATACGCCAGTCTCTACTCTTGATGAACTGTGGTATAGTGTTGAAGCTGCCTGGGCAGCTGTACCTGTACACGCCATCCAAGCTCTGACTCAATGCCGAGGCGTATCTTGGCCGTTATTACGGCCAGAGGTGGTTGTTCTGGGTACTGATTTCTCATGATCTATGCACTCAAATTGAGTGAAAATGTTATCGCATGTCAGTTGTAGTATAATATATTTGTCCAATTGATGCTAACTCACAGTAAGACTCAGTTTTTACAGTTTCTAACTCACAATTCAAAAAGAACCGATATTTTGATCAGACAGAATGGGCATATTATAAGCGTGATGGAACAGTTCAAGTTCCTAGGCGTTGGTATAGATAGTAAGCTGTTGTGGAAAGCCCACGTCCAGGATCTTGTTCAGAAACTAAACGCTGCTTTATTTACCATTAGAACAGTATCTGAAATAAGTGACAGTTCAAGACGAAAACAAAAACGGGCTGTTCGAGCTATATGTGGTGTAAGTTCGAGAACCTCTTGTCTACCCCTATTCAATAGTCTGGGAATTCTGACATTGCCCTCACAGTATATATTTTCTTTAATGTCGTTTGCTGTTAGCAATATTAGCCTATTCCCAAGAGTTAGCAGCTTTCACTCAGTTTATACTAGGGAGAAATCAAATATGCATGTGGAATGCACTTCCTTGACTCTTGTGCAGAAAGGAGTGCAGTATTCTGTTGCATCCATTTTCAATAAGCTACCACAAGAACTCAAAAATCGTAGCAGTAGCCCAAACTCTTTTAAGTCTTAACAGAAGAGTTTCCTTATGGGTCACTCCTTCCATTCTGCCGAGGAGCTCCTGGAAGAGCTAAAAAATTAAGCAAATTCCAGTGTTACATTGTTGATTTTCTTTATTTAAACTAAAGACTTATCGGCAGAATATGTTTTTTTTATATTTCATTTTATCTGTTTCTACTATCGTGTTATAATTCCATGTATTGACTCGTTCCATGACCATGGAGACTTCTCCTTAATTTGGTCCCACGGAAATATAAATAAATAAATAAATACCCGTTTATCATCTGCATTTCTTCTTGGTGTAGCAATTAGTGTGGCCAGTAGTGTAGGTTGCAGTGTTATGCAGAGATGATGGTTTGTACAGAATAGATTAGCATTATATTGTTGCACGAGACCAGTTTTGGACTGAAGACCACAACCACCACAAGTCTCGAAAATGTAGAATGTGTCTTCAGAGGAGTGTGTGTGTGTGTGTGTGTGTGTGTGTGTGTGTGTGTGTGTGTGTGTGTGAGAGAGAGAGAGAGAGAGAGAGAGAGAGAGAGAGTGAGAGAGGGAGGGATGGGGGGGGGGGGAGGAGGAAACGGAGTGAAAACTCAGTAAACCCAGATGAAGTGAAGTATTGCAACGTCTCCTGGAGAAGCGCTATGAGACGAGAGACCAGCAGCGAGACACGATTTCTGCGGCATTAGCTCGGCAGAGTGCTTCTGGGGAATTCTGCACGAGCGAGGCAACCAGCGGCCGTGTGGGAAGCGCCGCAGCTGCTGTGTGTTCGCTTTGATGGGCAGCTAGCAGCGAGAGACGCGAGCATTCATATGCATGCTCTTATTTGAATTCTCGCTGAATATTTATTTAACGCGGGCGGCTACTTTTCACCCACAGAGGCGTACACATGCACGCCTCTACGCTATGAAAAATAAAAATAGATTCACATGGCAAAGGAGCACAGATTAATTTTTTCTGTCAGGCGAGTTCAGCATGTACCAAATAGCCATGAACTTTATAAAAAGTGTACCAACATCCATTGATCTGATTTTCGTGTACTTCCGTACCAGCAAGTAAATGCTCAAAAAAAAGCTTCTGTTTGATTTAAAAGACCCTGACTGAGGAATGGGATGCCAGCTGCCTCGTTCTACCTTCCTCAGCAACTTTAAAAATTTTCCCAACAATTTTGGCATAGGTACATGTTGGCATTTTTTTTTTTAAAGTGCAGCTCACATCTCACTCCCAGAAGCTCCCCTCGCTGTAATTCACTCACACCCACTACTCCATCGTTGTAAAGTCGCTCATTACCATCCACTTTCTCACTCACTTTGTGACACACTGTCGATTTCTCCTGTCTCACAGCCGCAGTCCTCTTCGTTCTCTCAATCACTCATTCCTTCCCACTGCTGTTTTCTCTCTATCTCTCTCTCTCTCTCTCTCTCTCTCTCTCTCTCTCTCTCTCTCTCTCTCTCTCTCCTGCGCTGTCACTGTCATAGACTGTCTCTCGTTATCACTGGCTCTAACCTACTTTCACTTCCTCCTCCTCTTTATTCCCGTCTCTTTGGCACTGTGTTCTTCACTCTTTTCCTAGCATTGTTCTGTCAATATCAACTGTCTTTCTCTCTCTCTCTCTCTCTCTCTCTCTCTCTCTCTCTCTCTCTCTCTCTCTCTCTCTCTCTCTCTCTCCTGCGCTGTCACTGTCATAGACTGTCTCTCGTTATCACTGGCTCTAACCTACTTTCACTTCCTCCTCCTCTTTATTCCCGTCTCTCTCTCTCTCTCTCTCTCTCTCTCTCTCTCTCTCTCTCTCTCTCTCTCCTGCGCTGTCACTGTCATAGACTGTCTCTCGTTATCACTGGCTCTAACCTACTTTCACTTCCCCCTCCTCTTTATTCCCGTCTCTTTGGCACTGTGTGTTCTTCACTCTTTTCCTAGCATTGTTCTGTCAATATCAACTCTCTCTCTCTCTCTCTCTCTCTCTCTCTCTCTCTCTCTCTCTCTCACACACACACACACACACACACACACACACACACACACACACACTATCTTCCAGTATTTGTTACTTTTCCACCTATTTGCCACAGCCCCCTGTCTCCTCTCTCGGTATTAAAAAATAATGAATATGTTCGCACGACAATATTTTGGGAAAATTTTTAACGATGTGCTGAGGAGCGTAGAACGAGGCAGCTGGTACCCCACTTTTTAGCCTAAGTATTTTAAACAGAAGCAAATTCGCCTTTTTGTGCTCCGAAGAACATTTCTCCGCTGGTTCCCTTCTTTTCCCTGGCACAACAGGGTATGTACGAGGGTGGGTCAAATGAAAACCTTAAATTTGTAATAACAATTCGAAATTTCTCGCAGTCATCTTATAAGTTGGTAAGCGTGCTACTAACGCCGTGCAGAATGGCCTGTAGGTGGCAGCATAGTGCAGATGCACACACAGGGTAACGTTCATCTCACGCTAGGTGAGGAGAACCCTACTTCATAGTGACGTAACACTACGTCATCGTGACGTAAATAACCTAAATGGACTACACGAGTGCGTAAATCGATCTTTGCGGTTGTACCGACAACGTCAAAGCTAAATGTAAATACATGTGTACAAACGAGGTGACAGGAGTTATCTGTTACGCCTATCCCAGTTGAATTAACTATTAAGCTGTAATCCCAACAATTTGGGATGGTATTGTGTGTTTCAGGAACATAATGAATGTCTGAACAGAGGAACCATAACGAAAGTAAAAAAAAAAAGCTTTTAGTCAATTTTTTTTTTGAATCCGATGAATCGTGCATAAATCGTGTGGATAGAAACGTGAAATAACTGATTATTAAGCTGCAATCCAAAGAATGTGGGATATTATTGTGTGTTTCATGTACATAACGAATATCTGAATGAAGGAATCATAACCATAACGAAAGTGTCTTGTTATTTTTCTAGCCTGAATTTTTTTTAAGAATCCGGTGAATCGTGTCTAAATCCTGTGGATAGAAACATGAAATAATTAATTATTAAGCTGCAATCCAAATAATGTGAGATGTTATTGTGTGTATCGTGAACATAACGAATATCTGAATGAAGGAATCATAACCATAACGAAAGTGTCTAGGCATTTTTTAGTCCTATTAATCGTGCATAAATCATGTGGATAAAAACGTGAAATAGGGAGAAATTAAAGTGTTTCGTATTTTTATAAAAGCCAATGAACTGTACATAATTCATGTGGGCGGAAACGTTAAGCTGAGAAACTGAAGTTCGAAGTAATTCCGAATGTTGCTGGAAATATTAAACCATCTAGGTCGATTTAATTTTGCCTTCATGTTGTAAATCAACTAAGAACAATGAACAGTGCAGATTGAAGACGCACACAACAGTCGATGCATACAGAATGCACACAACAGTCGATAGGACAACTCGTGAAACTCACGATGACGCGTGCCTACGTCACGTTGACGTAGGGCTCTCCCCACCTAGCGTGAAAGGAATGCTACCCGCACACAGTATAAAGATGGCCGCCCCACTAGCGACTTGCAACAGGGAAGAACAGCGTTCTGTTATTCGGTTTGTGTGTTGTGAAGGTGTGAAACCTATTGAAATACATCGACGAATGAAGGTTCAGTCTACGAATGGAGCAGGAAGTTCGCAAATGGTGTGACTTCAGCGGAAGATACTCCTCGTCCGGGTCAGGCACAACGAGTTGTGACTCCACAGAACATTGCAGCAGTTGAAGCCATAGTGAAGGAAAATCGCCGAGTGACACTGAATGACACTGCAGCGTCTTTACAGATTAGTCATGGGTCAGCGCACCACATTGTGCATAATGTGCTCCAGTTTCACAAAGTGTCTGCAAGATGGGTGCCACGGCAGCTGACTCCTGAAATGAGAGAACGACGTGTTGATGCTTGTGAAGAACTACTTCGGCGCTGTGAACGAGAAGGTGATGGCTTCCTTGCAAGAATCGTTACTGGGGACGAAACCTGGATTCACTTCCACCAACCGGAAACGAAGAGAGCGAGCAAGGAATTGCGCCATTCCTCATCACCAAAACCAAAGAAGTTTCGAACAGAACCATCAGCAGGGAAGGTTATGCCGACTCTCTTTTGGGACGAAAAAGGCGTCATTTTGGAGCATTACATGACTAAAGGGACCACTGTCACCAGTGAATCATACACAAATCTCCTAAAAAAATCGTTTACGGCCTGCAATCAAATCAAAGCGACGTGGATTGCTGTCAGCAGGTGTCCTTTTGCAACATGACAATGCAAGGCCCCACACTGCCCGTACAACAGTTGCAACAATCACAGACCTGCATTTTGAGTGTGTTCCTCATCCACCATACTCACCAGACCTTGCCCAATGTGATTTCCATACGTTTGGACCACTCAAGGACGCGATGGAAGGAAAGAAGTCCCGTTCTGATGAAGGCAGCAGCGTTGGTTTGTTTCCCGTTACACACAAAATGGTTTTTAAAGTGCAGTTTTGCATTCCCATTCAACCGACCTATCTCAAATTAGTCTATTGCGACATTCGCTTTACTGATATGTATTATGACGGATCCTTGTACACTTTAATCAATTGTTTCCCTAGTATCTCAGTATGTGTGTTCAGTGAAGCAGTGCGTGATTTACCTTTACCTTCGCCTTTAGAGTAGAAGGGTGTCCAAATCTTAACACTTCCACCACCAAAATTTCTGCTCTTTCTTACTTTATGCTCTATTCGTATATCATGGGAATGATATCGATAGCCATCCGTCCGTTCTAAATTAAACCTACTGCTCATCACTGAAGATCACTTTATCCCGCTTTGAAGCCCATGACATACGTTTTTCAGGAAACCCCACACTAGTCTGTTTATCTTTGGGTGTTAAACCGCCTTCTGCAATCATCTCTTGGATGCAAGATTTTGCTACACCATTTTACTCCATTTGTCAGTACACTCTATCTCATACTGCTGCATAAATACATAGAAAGAAAGATCCCATATAATTTAACTACAATATAGCGGGTCAGCAACTGGAAGCAGTTCATTCCATAAATTATCTGGGAGTACGCATTAAGAGTGATTTAAAATGGAATAACCATATAAAGCTGATCGTCGGTAAAGCAGATGACAAACAGATTCATTGGAGGAATCCTAAGGAAATGCAATCCGAAAACAAAGGAAGTAGGTTACAGTACACTTGTTCGGCCACTGTTTGAATACTGCTCAGCAGTGTGGGATCCGTACCAGATAGGGTTGATAGAAGAGATAGAGAAGATCCAACGGAGAGCAGCGTGCTTCGTTACAGGATCATTTAGTAATCGCGAAAGCGTTACGGAGATGATAGATAAACTCCAGTGGAGGACTCTGCAAGAGAGACGCTCAGTGGCTCGGTACGGGTTTTTGTTGAAGTTTGGAGAACATACCTTCACCGAGGAGTCAAGCGGTATATTGCTCCCTCCTACGTGTATCTCGCAAAGAGACCATGAGGATGAGAGATTAGAGCCCACACAGAGGCATACCGACAATCCTTCTTTTCACGAACAATAGGAGACTGGAATAGAAGGGAGAACCGACAGAGGTACTCAAGGTACCCTCCGCCACACATCGTCAGGTGGCTTGCGCAACATGGATGTAGATAGCTATACGGCCTACTCTTGCTGGATAAAGTCTGAACTGTAGTGCGGGATCCAGCTGTTGGAGCCGGCTACAGCTTCGGGCCACCCGCTTTTCCCTTTCTCGGTGAGAGTCCAGCCTACACAGCCTACTGGTGGCTGGAGCTGAGGCGTCGGTAACGGGCCTTTGTTGGCATCGCCTCCCCCCCCCCCCCCCCCCATAGACGGATAGGAAGCGCCGGTGCCCGCCTTTCGCAGTTAATCCGGCCGCCATTGTCTGCCAACAAAGGCCTCCCTCCCCCCCTCCCCCCCACCGCCCACATCCCGGACCGGCCTCTCATTGGCCCTCCTCAAGCACAATCCTGCCCACGCAGCAGTGATCGACCCCTGGCTCACTTCCCGGTGTTCTAGCCAGCCACCAGGAGCCGCGTGGGACGTGGGACGTCGCCGAATGGGTTGTTCTCTCTCTCTCTCTTTCTCTCTCTCCCCTGTGTCTGCAGAGAACGATGCCCTCGTTGCGAGCGCCCACCTGTGGATCGGAAACGACTGTGGTCCAGCCACTCATTAGGGACGGCGGTTATCACTGAAACAACCGGTTTTCGTTTATACTTCTTTTTCAACACCAATTTGAGGGGCTCCGGAACGCCCTATACTTGCAATGTTAAAATAACGCTTATAAATTACATCTTTCCTCACAAAGTATTTGAGGTAGGAAGTTGAACTTTTTACAGATTATTTATTGGAATATGGGCTACAACTTAACACAGGGATTTTACAAAATTTTAGTTCAGTTATTAAAGATTATTTTTTTTCAATTGTAACGAAAATTCACAACATTTTTTTGCAATTTTTTATTTATATATTCAAAAATATACAGTTTTTTGGAAAAAGGCTGTGTTAAATTATGCAGAAGGTACTGTGTAACATTTACTGAAAGTTTGAAACAAATATGTTTGGAAGATCCTTAGAAAACATGTAATTAGTATGAGAAAATAAAAGTTTTGGGAATCGAGCGACAATGATAGGATTAACTTTTTAGTGCATTCCAGGTCCATGGGATGGATTATCTTCATCCTCTGCAAACTCCTCCTCCAGCTTCCTCTTGTTCCTCCTCCTGTTTACTCTTGCTTGTATTTCTAGACTCTTTACAGCCCTGTCTGCAGCCCGAAGGCGTTCCTTGTCTAAAGCAAGCATCGCTCGTTGTTGTGTTGGTAGATTTTGCTACCATTTTCTTCAGTTGCAGTTACTGCAACACTGTTCCAAATGGTGGTCATGTATGAACACTTATCACATTTCAGTTGTATTTCACTAGCAGGTCCTACGTGCTTTATCATGGAGAGCTCCAGACCAACTTCACTACAATGAATACATCTTACACACTTTGAAAAAATTCCTTTGAGAACCGACATATCAAATATTTCATTCACATCCGATTCGCCCATAAAACATTCATAGTTTTCACTCATTGAACCAAGCTTCTTCTGTGAAGTATTTTCTTTTCCACTTTCACTGCTATGGGCAGGTGTACTTGAGAGGTTAGGTTCACTCACTTGGTTATCGTCTCTATTGTTTACAGTAATAACACATACCTTTGGCTTTCCAACATTTCTCCTTTTCTTAAAAGCCTTCAGAGGATTTCTAATAACTTTACTTTTACTCATTATTATACTTCAACGAAACAGAGACTCAAGAAACAGAATTAATTACGAATATTTTCGAGATAACGACAGAGTAAATGAACATGAAACAATCGACAATCACACCAGCGATATATATTGAACCATCACAGGTTAGCCACAACACATACTTTATTTCACATCACTAAAATGTACCTGATGAACACGGACGTTCAATGTATCCCTGGTTAACATTGAAACATCCCCTTAGAAAAATTATTGAGTTACTGTGCTGATAAATCCCTTACATTATTTGATTTTCAAACAGCTGAGCAAAACGGAACGTACTCAGACATTTCTATCTTTACTTATTCTGATCAACACTAAACTAACATGCAATATTTTTAGCGCAACGCAATCTGTCTTTCAATAATCCCTACAAAAGAATGGCCCTGACTAACATTAACCTATACCTTTCACAAATCACTTACCTCACAACAATCTTCGTTATTCGAACTACTGCAATACAGCGAGCGCCACTACTGCCAACTAAATAAATGATTCAAACTACTGAAGGCACTAACTACTGACAGGCATAGTTAGCAAATGAAAGATTTTGATAGAGAACAATCAATGTATTTACTTAATAGTGTTCAAAAGTCATAATATATATAGCAGTCCATGACATCCATTCATACAAATGTACTGTTTCTGATGGACACACGTATAGATCATCCGCTCTCAAAAATCCGCCATCTCACTTCCCCACATCCACCACTGCTGGCGGCTCACCTCCAACTGCGCAACGCTACGCGCTGTTAATATCCAGCTGCCTAACACTACAGTGGCAGACAACAATGCAAACCAGCCACAGACTGCACACAGCACAGCCAGTGATTCCCATAGAGAGCGCTACGTGGCGTTACCAATATAAAAACCTAAACGGCCTATTTACGACATCATTGCCTCCTAACCTCAACAGCCCATGCTACACCCAAAGAAAATTCTTCCCAAAAGAAACCGGACGATGCAAAGAATAAATGTAACACTAAAAGTAAGGGCAATTAAGAATACGAAATAATTGATATTTGTATCGTATTCGTTGTATTGGAGTACGAGGTATTGGGAAAACTTAATTAAGCTATGTACAAGCTAAGGTCGTGTTAAAATATGTGCAGTTATAAACCTTTTGAGTGTACATGACTCATGTCAAATGCACTGATGATAGCTTTTCTGCAACTGAAATGTAGATCTGCAATAAAATATAGATTGAGTTGCAACTGATTGCTGAGTTACTTCCTGTTTTGTGCAGACAATATAAGAGCGAAGGTATGAGATTAGAAATAAACGAACATAGAGGAAAAACTACAGAGCTACAGTTAATTTGTAAATATTGTAAATATGTTTTATTTTTCTTCATGTCATTGGATTACTGATAATAACAGCAAATTGTATAGCTCCAATTTTGGTCTTGTATATGGCCTAGGCTCCACTCGAAAGAGAAAGGCAGCTGAGAATTGCTACCTAGGGTATTGAACCTGCCTCCTCACCTATCAAAATTTAGCAATTACAATCATGTATTAGGATCTGCAGCTGAAAATGTTGCCAATTTGTGTGTCAAAGTTGCAGTAAAGAAACCAGTGCTAGAAAATAAAGACTACGACAGTGAAAGGGATGAAAGTGCAGCATTTGGCGGCACTGGGAAAAAGCGAAGTCAAACTTCAAAAAACGGTCAACATGGATTTAGAAAACATCGTTCTTGTGAAACACAACTAGCTCCTTATTCGCATGAAGTGTTGAGTGCTATTGACAAGGGGTTTCACATTGATTCGTATTTCTGGATTTTCGGAAGGCTTTTGACACTGCACCACACAAGCGGCTCGTAATGAAATCGCGTGCTTATCAAATATCATCTCAGTTATGTGACAGGATTTCTGATTTACTGTCAGAGAGATCACAGTTCTTAGTAACTGACGGAAAGCGGAGTAAAACAGAAGTGATTTCTGGCGTTCCCCAAGGTAGTGTTATAGGCCCTTATCGACAAAAACATTTGGGAGACAATCTGAGCAGCCGTCTTAGGTTGTTTGTAGGTGAGGCTGTCGTTTATCGAGTAATAAAGTCAAGAGAAGATCAAAACAAATTGCAAAACAATTTAGAAAAAATATCTGAATGGTGCGAAAATTGGCAATTGACACTAAATAACGAAAATTGTGAGGTCATCCACATGAGTACTAAAAGGAATCCGTTAAACTTTGGTTACACGATAAATCAGTCAGATCTAAAAGCCGTAAATTCAACTAAATACCTAGGAATTACAATTACAAACAACTTACATTGGAAGGAACACACAGAAAATGTTATGGGGAAGGCTAACCAAAGACTGCGTTTTATTGACAGGACACTTAGAAAATGTAACAGGCGTACTAAGGAGACTGCCTACACTACGCTTGTCCGTCCTCTTTTAGAATACTGCTGTGCGATGTGGGATCCTTACCAGATGGAATTGACGGAGTACATCTAAGAATTTCAAAGAAGGGCAGCACATTTTGTATTATCGCGAAATATGGGACAGAGCGTCACAGAAACGATACAGGATTTGGGCTCGACATCATTAAAAGAAAGGCGTTTTTCGTTGCGTCGGAATCTCCTCACGATATTCCAGTCACCAACTTTCTCGTCCGAAAGCGAAAATATTTTGTTGATACCGACCTACATAGGGAGAAAGATCACCACGATAAAATATGGGTAATCAGAGCTCGTACGGAAAGATATAGGTGTTAATTCTTTCCGCGCGCGATACGAGATTGGAGTAACAGAGAATTGTGAAGGTGGTTCGATGAACCCTCCGCCAGGCAGTTAAACGTGATTTGCAGAGTAACCATGTAGATGTAGATGAACAACAACTTTTGAAGTTTGTTTCCGTTCAGGAACATACTGAAGATCTTTCTCCGAGTCACAGTTGCTATCATCGTCCTCACATTCGTACAGATCGCCCCCCAGAAAGGTTTTTCCTGTTATAAACACCACAGGCTTCACTAGTATTGGCAGCCATGCTTCTGCTCTTACTACTGTGCACATGTCCTGACAAAATTGGCACTAACGAGAATCTGAAATTTGAGATAAAGTTGCCATTTCTCAGTTTATAGTGGAACTACCGATTAATATGAATAAAACGCAACACTTTCCACGTTTTACATGTAATAATCCTCGCTGTCCCTTACTGCTGTGTACAGCAAAGGTTGTCAATTGCGACAAATGTTTACAAACGAAATTAAGTGTTTAAATAACTTATGTATCATTTGAAACCTTTTTTCATACACTTTCAGGAATGGAAAAATTATCAAATGGAAGATCCATAGCATTAGGGAATTACACATTGTAACGTCTCCTGGCAAAACACATGTGTGGTACAAGAAAGGAAAAAAATTGAACTGGATGATTATAATTTTATTTCTGCATGGACAATGATTCTGTGAACTTTATTTAATAAAGAGAAACCATTGTGTATCATGTTTTATACTTGTATAGAATTATGTACAGATTTGTTAAAGATAATATCTGTGTCGGTGAGTACAGAAACCGCTACAGACGATACTTATTAAATATCAAACAAAGATGTAAATATATCAAACCGAGTACAAATAGTAATGACCGAGCATTAATCTCTCTGTCTTTTTGGAGTTACGTGAGTAGGAAGAGCCTGTGACGCTATTTTGTATGCTTGTGTACCATTCTTTTGTCAAGATTGGGAGAAGGACGCCATTAGGAATTGATTTGTAAAGGTGTGTAAGAATTTAATCTGTCTAAACGTTTTGGATAGAGTTTCTTAATGAAAACTTGCATTGTGATATGTAATAAGGTTGCCTGGTATCTTATACCATCCTTTTAAGACAATTTCAGCTATTTAAATACTATTCGTGGTGCAGAGCTGCGCTACGAACGAACGAGCCGCTGCCGCGGAGCATTCAAACTGCATTAAATGAAACCAAAGAAGACAGGTAACAGTGAACTAAAATTATTTCTTTCAGCTTTCGGGATTGCAGGGCAGAGCAGCAGATTTTATGAAGTGTTTTACAGGTGGACGCTGGCTGCGGATGATGTTATATTATTAACAGTGCAAAAAGATAATTTATCCTCATGGCATATAAGAAATCTTGCTGTGCGTAGTTCTGGTCTGGCAAACATTATAGTAAAAATATTTTTTCTCTGATAATAGTCTCATGTTCTGTGTTAATCGTGATACTTATTGATGTTTTAATGTTAACAAAAATCCACTGCAAAATTTTGATGTTGAACAAACATTGCGTACTGTAACATCAGTATTGATAACGAAATAATTTTCAGTAACCTTTTCAATAGCTGTAAAGTAAGAAAGATATGTTGAACATTATAGCGAGTTACGGTAATGAAACAATGTTCCCTTTATAGAAAGCCAGATCCAGAATAATTAGAACATAATATACTTTGTTTTGTTCAAAATTAATGATCTAAAGAAAGTCACAGCACAGCATCCCTAAAAAGTGTTTCAGGTCTCTTTTCGTAGCAACATATTTTATCTCATCCATTTATCAATATATTAGTTGTTACGCGAGCAATAACAACGAGAGCGAAAACATACTGGGAGTTAGTTTCTTACAGTCGACTGCTATGTAGACCTTTGGGATGTTAGTGTATGAATACTGAACAGCAACTTAAAATACAAAAATGTCAACTACAGTTGACTCAGACAGATCAGTTTACGAAACCGTAGACGCTACTTCTCCATCGAGCAACTCCTCAGTTTGCCTCACAAGGGCTGAGTGCACCTCGCTTGCCAACAGCGCTCGGCAGACCGGATGGTCACCCATCCAAGTGCTAGCCCAGCCCGACAGCGCTTAACTTCGGCGATCTGACGGGACCCGCTGTTACCACTGCGGCAAGGCCGTTGGCACTTGAGTGCAAAAGATCAGTTAAAAATTGATGTCCGTCCTGTTTTTCAAATTACTGAGTTGTTAGACAGGCAAAGGATACTGCAACGCTTTGTGGGGGTTTTAGCAATGGAAGAAACCTGATTCACGATGTGCGATGCAGATTCACTTATGGAATTCACCTGCTAAAATTTGAGAAAGGCATCAAAACCCCAACCAGAATACGGTTTGATAATTTAGTATCATGAACCAAGTTAACGGCAACTGGTATATGTCTCTGACATAAGCTAGTATATTTACTATTAGCTATATTATATGACTGAACGTTTAACATTATAAAGTAAGTTTTATTCATGATCTCATGACATGCCATTGAATTAAAGAGGCCTACTTCCTCTTCTCAAGTAACTTAATTAAACAGACCTCTCATCCTCTGTTCTGATTTACATAAACACAGGGGTGTTCAAAAAGTCTCTCCGCAGTGCCGTATCATTCTTCGCCTGCCTGGGTTACTTCCCTTCAAGTGGACTCTCCCAACATTCCACTGTTTCGTTTATCTCAGCCAGCGTCAGTAGTATCGTTGGTGTGTGTCATTACGTGTTGATGTGGACGTTTATGTTTAGTTGTTTCGTTTTTGTCACTATTAAAATGCTAAGCATTGACGAACGTGTGTTTTAGTCGAACAAGTGTTCAAAGCTGCCGGTAAAACACAGTTTCAGTTCGTCAAGCATTTAATTCAGTTTTCCCGGAGACAACACTCCCACATAGCGATACTGTGCGAGATTTGATTGACAAATTTCAAAGTACGGGTTCAGTGACAGATGCAGCGAGAAGTGGTCGTCCCAGCGTTTTGTCTGAGGATAAACTACTCGATATTTCCGATAAAATGTCGGTGAGTCCGAACACGTCAGTAAGAAAACTCGCCCAGGAAATCGGTGTTAGTGTCGGAACGGTCCACACAGCTGTGTAAATATAACTTTTCCCATTCAAAGTGACAGTCGTGCAAGAACTGAAGAATACTGATCATGCATGAGACTGCATTATTGTCAATGGTTCAAAAATTTCGTTCAACAAAATGGAAGGGATATTCTTAACGAACCGTTTTACACTGATGAAGCGTGGTTTCATTTATCCGGGTACACGAACTCGCAAAATTCTCGTATAAGGAGTACTGCAAATCCATTGTGTATTCATGAGGAACCACTTCATTCTGTGAAAATAGGAGTTTGGATTGCAATTTCTAGACGTCGGATTGTGGGTCCCACATTTTTCAACGAAACAATAAACGCACAACGATGCTGCAGTGATATTCTGTACCCATTCATAGGAGAACTTGTGTTAAGTGAAATACTGAACGGTTATTTTCAGCAAGATGGTGCAGCCGCGCATACAGCTCGCGTTTCAATGTCACTGCTTGCTGATGTTTTTGGTGATCGCATAATTTCACAGGGACTTTGGCCCACACGATTGCCTGGGGTGCAGCGAAAGCAACTGTCTATAAAAACCGTCAAAAATCCATCGATGAATTGAGAACCGCAATATCCACTTTCACTGCTTCTGTTACAGAAGAAATGTTACAGCTTGTGTTTGGAAACATGATTAGAAGAATTGAGTTGTGTATTTAACAACAGGAGGGGGGGAGGGCACTTTCAACATTTAATGTGAAAATTTGTAAGTAAAAATGAATATTCAATAAATAACTTCTATTTCACCGAGTTTCCATTTCGGTATATTCACTGCGGCTTACGGCACGCGCGGCTAACAATCATACGGCACTGCGGAAAGACTTTTTGAACACCCCGTATAATGACGCAGCAGATGGCTGTATGAGTCAGTGGAGACATTTTCGTAAGTAAGTTGTGTGTGTCACAATTTCTTAGTCTCAAAACTAATGTATATTTTTTCACATTTACTGATAAAATGAATCCTTGATATGTAACTTACACTTCCGTATAGAAAACGAAGCTGGCACTTGAACGTCTTTGTCAGAAATCCATACAGCAATGACCAGTGGTAAACGTACCTGCAAGAAGAAAAAGAAAAAAATCATTGACATATTGCTACTGACTAAATGTTTATAAATGAAACTGTAAAACAAATATATTAAGAATACATGAAATGAATGACGATTTTTGGTTAGAGAGACTGTGTGTTTTGGAATAATCTAACACCATAAATACTCGTAGTTCTCAGTATTACACTTATAATATAGTAGTAGCTATTGTTTTTATAACTGACAATATCTCATCACGAATAATACTGCACCTGCACATTTCAATTAAAGTTTATTTTTGGTCTCAGTTAAATGGCATAAATGATCAATGACTGACTGTAATGATAATATGTAACATCTGGTGTGCCAACAGAGAAGGTGTGGGATTTCATGCTGGTATGCTACAATTTCATTATTGTCAAACAGCTGCCTGATTGCTTTTACCTAAGACAGTTTCATGGCGTGAAATCTGAATTGTGCAGGGGATTGTGTATGATCAGTGCTAATGGTCAATGTTTTGTGTTGTACATGTGTAAAAACAAACTTTTTCCTAGGTACAATTTGTTTTTCACAAAAAAAAGAGCTTCTGAAAAGGTATTGGGGAAAGAGCAAAATTATCGTCTCGTGCTTCACTTTTATTCACGTAAAATCTTGAAAGTATGGTGTAACGTATTACTATGTTTACGACGTTCCTCATCGAGCCATATACTTTACCAAGCTGCTTCTCTCACATAAATAATAATAAAAATTCAGAAATTCAGGGTCGCCACCAGCCCAAGCCCTTCCTAACCATTTAGAAAAAAAAACCGAGCTGGAAAATTATTAGTTTAAATAATTAAATAATTTAATTACAAGTATGCATACTTCTTTAAGTAGCCAGATAAATAGCACTCCATGTCGTGCATGAAGCAACTTGATTAATTCAGGATTGGAAATCTGAGTAAGTGGGTAAGATCGACACCACAGAATTTACCTTTCACGTAGATTATTTATTGTATCTAAGTATTTGGTTGCACATTCTAACTACACATAACTGGTGCCTGACTCGAAATATTTAAGTAAGAATTACGTGAGAATGTAACAGAGCACAATTTAATTACAACAAGAAGAAACACAGAAAACGGGGGTGGGAGACAATGATACTATCGTCTCCTTTGCATTCATACCATAAAAATATCTCAGTGAGATTCGCATTACGGTTCTACGCATGCACTACTCTGGACAGAGGTTTAACTAATGCACGAGGTTGTGCGATAGTGATTCAACATACTAATTGCGTCTGCTGCTTGCAAACGGCCGAACTAGAGCACGTGGTGCATTCCGAATCAAACTGTTGTACTGCTTTTTAGAAAGCGCACGAAAGAACAGATATTCTTGCAGAAATTATAGCTCATTAATCAAGTAAACTGTTAAAATAAAGCCTATTGCGGTGCCGTGTTGGACCAGAAGGGTCATTTATTACCAAACGGGTGGCACAAAATCGACACCCAAAGGCAAAAGCAACACCCACAAAATATAAGATAAAAAATCATTAAAAAAAACTCGCTTCACATGCTTCATTTAAGCTGAAGTTCTTAAGTACTTCACCACTTAAACATCTACATCTACATCCATACTCCGCAAGCCACTTGACGGTGTGTGGCGGAGGGTACCTTGAGTACCTCTATCGGTTCTCCCTTCTATTCCAGTCTCGCATAGTTCGTGGATAAGAAGGATTGTCGGTATGCCTCTGTGTGGGCTCTTATCTCTCTGATTTTATCCTCATGGTCTCTTCGCGAGATATACGTAGGAGGGAGCAATATACTGCTTGACTCCTCGGTGAAGGTATGTTCTCGAAACTTCAACAAAATCCCGTACCGAGCTACAGAGCGTCTCTCGTGCAGAGTCTTCCACTGGAGTTTATCTATCACCTCCGTAACGCTTTCGCGATTAATAAATGATCCTGTAACGAAGCGCGCCGCTCTCCGTTGGATCTTCTCTATATCTTCTATCAACCCTATCTGGCACGGAATCCACACTGCAGAGCAGTATTGAAGCGGTGGGCGAACAAGCGTACTGTAACCTACTTCCTTTGCATTTCCTTAGGATTCTTCCAATGAATCTCCGTCTGGCATCTGCTTTACCGACGATCAACTTTATATGATCATTACATTTTAAATCACTCCTAATGCGTACTCCCAGATAATTTATGGAATTAACTGCTTCCAGTTCCTGACCTGCTATATTGTAGCTAAATGATAAACGATCTTTCTTTCTATGTATTCGCAGCACATTACACTTGTCTACACTTGCCATTCCATGCACCATGCGTCAATTCGCTGCAGATCTTCCTGCATATCAGTACAATTTTCTATTGTTACAACCTCTCGATACACCACAGCATCATCTGCAAAAAGCCTCAGTGAACTTCCGATGTTATCCACAAGGTGGTTGGTTGGTTGGTTGGTTGTTTTGCGGAAGGAGACCAGACAGCGTGGTCATCGGCCTCATCGGATTAGGGAAGGATGGGGAAGGAAGTCGGCCATGCCCTTTCAGAGGAACCATTCCGGCATTTGCCTGGAGTGATTTAGGGAAACCACGGAAAACCTAAATCAGGATGGCCGGACGCAGGATTGAACCGTCGTCCTCCCGAATGCGAGTCCTTATCCACAAGGTAATTTACATATAATGTCAATAGCAACGGTCCTATGACAATCCCCTGCGGCACACCTGAAATCACTCTTACTTTGGAAGACTTCTCTCCATTGAGAATGACATGCTGCGTCCTGTTATCTAGGAACTCTTCAATCCAATCACACAATTGGTCTGATAGTCGATATGCTCTTACTTTGCTCATTAAACGATTGTGGGGAACTGTATCGAACTCCTTGCGGAAGTCAAGAAACACGGCATCTACCTGGGAACCCATGTCTATGGCCCTCTGAGTCTCGTGGACCTACAAAACATAAGAAAGTCCTAACTGAATCTGCTTCCTATCACCTGAAACCGCCCTTAAGAGCTATGATCCGTACTCACAAAGTGTTCACCGAGGAGTGCCCTTTCTCTTTCGATACTACCCAGCTCCCCGTGCAGCGTAAACTACCAGAGGGGTAGCCCACCGTCACACACCTCTCACACAAAAACAGCCTTCGACTAACATGGGTAAACCTCTCTGTTCAGGTGTTGGAAACCGAAGTTGGTCGTCCTGTGCTCTCCTTCGAACAAGAAGCAACATCCCTGCTCCCAGCAGAAGATGACCAGCTCAGCGTTTCCCACAAAACAAAACGGAAACCCCACATTAAAACACACATATAATATTCAATAGGCCTTATTTGAGTGTTCAGTCTTTCTGGAAGAGTTCATGAATTGAGCTAAAATCAAGTAGTAAAATGAATAACATGTACCGAATTCGACAAGCGTCTTATGAAACGACTTCACAGAGACGTTTCAATGGTTACGAAGTTAATGTAGGAAACGATTCTAATAGTTCCAGTAATGATTTGGTAAAGGTTCTGGCTTTAACGTACACTATTCCGGCGGCAGTGTAGACTGAAAGGAAAAAAATTACGTAACTTATTTCCGGAGCACAGTGTAGTGTAAACTGTGTAGACAAGGCGGTGATTTGTTACCGTCGGTATTGCCTGGTAGCGGGAGCAGGCAGCCGAATGGAACGGTGACACAGAAGGCGGCGACTGCAGGGCGACAGGAAATTGTTTCACGATGGCGGCGGCGGAATGGGAAGGGACGTGCCACGCCGGCAGTAAATGTTGGGAGATGGGGCGGAAAAAAGAAAAGAGGAGAGGAGAGGAGAGAGCTCTCCACCGCCTCCTGAGCAGCGACGATCTGCCTGCGCGTGAAAAAAATGGAGAGGAAAAGTCTCCTCGTTTCTGAGAGGGCTCCACAGGGGTTTATACTTGAACTCTTTCTACATTTCCTCGAGAAACCATGCCATTCTCCACTATAGAGAATCAGTGCTTGAAATCTAACCAGTACCAGGCATCATTTCTTACTTAAATTTGTCAATTACAGAATGAATGGACTCAGCATAAAAATAAGAAAGGCTTTTGCTTATTTGTTTGAGCTCTTAGTTGTCGCTGTGTTTTCTTTTTTTTTTCATCCTTTGCTGTGAATAGAAAGTTATTGCAGGACAAAGCCAGAATTTTGGGATGCATTATTCGCCTTTCTGTGGAAGTAAGGATTCTCGAAGACTGATGACGTATCAATATCTGTCACGTTATTTACTTATTTCTGCGTGTATTTCACGTAGGGCCTTTAAGCCACCTGAGACATCTAACCAGACATCTTCAGTAGGTTAAATTTATTATAAGTTTTACATACGAGCAGCATATAATAATTAAATAACAATGATAGTAATATTAATAATAACCTAAAACATGAGTGAAAATAATATACGTATCAATCATTATGACAGCTACATACCGTATTATCATAGATCTATGGGAAAATCTACTGGTCCATCGGTCTACGCCAGGATCATCGATCATACAGGATATCGCAGGTTGAGGCAGGTGGGGAAATCGTCGGGGCAGAGCACACGCTGTGTAAGACCGACCACATAGTGAAATCCGCCGACCTGGAAGTTCTTGTTTCACAGAAGAGCTATCACAGCCGTTTGTTCAGGGAAGCTATAGGCATACACAGACATGAGAACAGCTTCAACAAGAAAGAAGAAAGCCTCCAAGTGAAGGGATACTGGATTCCCATGCTGCGAACGACCGCTGCAGGTAGCAAGGGCAGAACGGGAATGGAAACTACCGCGAAAAAGCCCTAGGACGTTGGTCAGCCAGGTACATACAGTGATCTGCTGAACCATTATGACCACCTGCTTCATAGCTTGTTCGTCCGTCTTTGGAACTAAATTTTGCGTATCAGGGATTCGACAATTTGTGGAGGTATGTGGCATTAGATGTGTATGCTCAGGTTATGTAATACGCGAAAATAAAGGGCCGCTTATTTGCGTATGAGGTGATGGCAACTAACAGCAACGCACATGGGTTCCGCAGGATTTGCATCAGGTGATGCGACAAAAAAAAAAAAAAAAAAAAAAAAAAAAAAAAAAAAAAAAAAAAATTTAAATAGAATTATTTATTAGGAAGAAGGGCTTAACGCCAACAAACTGCATACTAAATTACTCAGAAAAGACAGAAGTTTATAAAAATCCATCATAAATATTCAACATGTCCTCCACTGGCTGCACGGACGGCATCTAGCCGATAGCTGAATTCATTCCAAACTGAGCGTAAGGTGCCTTCTGTCACTGAAGCTACAGCAGCAGAGATTCTGGTTTTTAGCTCATCAATGTCACGAGGTAAGGGAGGAACGTAAACACATTGTTTAACATGTCCCCACAGGAAGAAATCGCGTGGCGTTAAGTCAGCGGACCTAGGAGGCCAAGAGTGTAAAGCCTGGTCTCGCGGTCCTGTACGCCCAATCCAACGTTGAGGCACGTTGGCATTGAGGAAACTGCGCACGTTGTTTGGGCCAGTGCGGTGGTGCTCCATCTTGCTGATAGATGAAATTGTCAGAGTCAAGTTGTGGAAATAGCTAGTTCCGTAGCATTGCAAGATATGATTGTCCTCTTACGGTTTCTTCCTCAAAAAAGTAAGGTCGACAAACCTTTCTTTGCGAAACAGCACAAAAAACATTCACTTTTGGTGAATCACGTTTGTGTTCAATTGTTTCATGAGGATTTTCGGGCCCCCATATACGCACATTATGACGGTGAACTTTGCCGCTAATATGGAAAGTTGCCTCATCGCTGAATATCAACCGTAACGCAAAAGTGTCATCTTCCATGTCCTCTAAAATAGCATTGCTAAGGTCTACTCGTTTCACTCCGCCAAGAGGTTGTACCAGTTGTAATCGGTACGGTTTGAGGGTTAAACGACGCCGTAACACACGCCACACTGTCATGCGCGGCTAGCACGACGCATAAATTTGCGGGGGCTCCGCTCAAATGCTCGTCGGATTTGTTCCACTGTTTGTTCACGAACACGTGGCCGGCCAGGACTTCTGCCTTTACAGGGGCACCCTATTTCTTCAAACTGTTTATACCACCGTCGAATGTTCTTTGGTGATGGTGGTTTAGCACGAAATCAAATGTGGAACGCCCGCTGAACTGCGATCACTGAGTACGAATAAACTCAATAACACAATACGCCTTCTGTTGCGCGGACGCCATATTGCACGAGAATGGCTGCACGCTTTAGGTCAGCGCTCGTAGCGACATCTAGAGGATAAAACTCTAGACCATGCCGATTACATCTAGTGCTGTTTCAGTTACCTAATGACATTTGTCTCAATATTATTACAAGTTAAAATCGGGTTATTCTTTTTGGGACATGCTGTACTGCTGAGAAATGACATCGGCGTCGGGGAAGGCATCCAGCAGGAAGGGATGGAGGTTGTTCGCAGCTGTGGGCGTGTCTTCGATTCCTACCACAGGTTCCATAGAAGGGTAGGAAAACGTCTCCCATAGCATAATTCTGCTCGCACCAGCCTGCGTCCGCGGCGCGCTGCACGTTTCGAGCCGCCGTTCACGTCGATGACGGCATTAGTGGGGACGACCGTCGACCTAGTGTAGCAAAACTGTGATTCACAGGAAGAGCCGACACGCACCCATTGCTCGCCGGTCGAATCCCGATGGCCCCATCACAGTACAATCGTAATTGACGATGTCGTTGGGTCAACACGATCCATTTCAGCCAAGCGGATAAGATGCCTGTCATCTCGACTGCTAGTGGTACGAGGCCGTTGTGATCCAGCACGGCGTTCCGTATTACCCTCCTGAACCCCCAGATTCCATATTCTGCTAACAGTAATTGGATCTCGACCAAAGCGAACAGCAATGTCGCGATACGATAAACCGCAATCGCGATAGGCTACAATCCGACCTTTATCAAAGTCGGAAACGTGATGGTACGCATTTCTCCTCCTTACACGAGGCATCACAACAACGTTTCACCAGGCAACGCCGGTCAACTGCTGTTTGTGTACGAGAAATCGGTTGGAAACTTTCCTCATGTCAGCACGTTGTAGGTGTCGCCACCGGCGCCGTGTGAATGCTCTCTGTGCCCCCCCTCTTTCTGTGGCCCCCCCCTCTCTGTGCCCCCCCTCTTTCTGTGCCCCCCCCTCTCTGTGCCCCCCCTCTCTGTGCCCCCCCCTCTCTGTGCCCCCCATAATCATTTGCATATCACAGCTTCTTCTTCCTGTCGGTTAAATTTCACGTCCGTAGCAAGTCATCTTCGTGGTGTAGCAATTTTAATGGCCAGTGGCGTAAGATACGTAAGTAGGACCGACTTCCAAGAGCGCAACACCACCAGTGTACGAGTACTACGGCATCTGACCAATGATGGCGTTTGTGTTTGTTCACATCAGGTTTATTCTTATGATGAACGGATTATAGTTCACGTTCGAAATCACTGTGCCGAGTGTCTTACTGCTTCTCTGCTGACGTCACAATTCTACTCGCCGCCTTTTATATAGGAGAGTCCCGATTACAGACGCCTACAGATATTTTCGAAGACATACTGCACTTAAGATGGTACGTCCGAGTTGGTACTCAAGAAGATCACTTACGATGATACATTCAGTGGTACAGGTGGCAGTTCAAAATGGTTCAAATGGCTCTGAGCGCTATGGGACTTAACATCTGAGGTCATCAGTCCCCTAGAACTTAGAACTACTTAAACCTAACTAACCTAAAGACATCACACACATCCATGCCCGAGGCAGGATTCGAACCTGCCACCGTAGTGGTCGCGCGGTTCCAGACTGTAGCGCCTAGAACCGTTCGGCTGCTCCAGCCGGCCGGGTGGCAGTCTTAGGCAATTTAAGCTAACGTCTAAAGGAACCAAGAGCAACTAAAATTTCGCCTAGTATATTCGACTGAAGCTCGGCGTTGGTCAAAGAAGGGATCTGAAAACTGAGGCGGTACGTGACAGAGTCGCGAAGTCTGAGGTGCGAACGTTTTTCTTCCGGGACTGCTAGCGGAGGAAACGGAGAGCAAAGAAAAATCTGAGGTCAATTATTCCGCGAGAAAGAATTCCGTCTGTGTAGGTCGCAGGGGGAAAAGGGCGGAAGTCCCGCACGGGAACCGGATGGATGTGAGTGGATGGGGGCGGCTGGGGGTGGGAAGTGCTGTGGGCGGGTTCTCCGGGCTTTTATCGATCAGGCGCCGACTCGCCGGCCGGCCGGCTGGCTGGCTGTGACGGGAACCTCATCAAAGTTTCAACTTGCCAAAGTCTGGCGGCGTGGAATTTCAGCGCCGCGCCGCGCCGCGCCGCTGGCTGCGAGGTGTAAGTTTGCTCTCCAACTCCTCACACATTTGCTCGCATACTCCGCCTAACACTCAACTCGTAAGCAGGGAGACGCAACTTGCAAATCTCCTACCACTCGCTTTCATTGTGTTCACGATTTATTAATATCAATGCGGCTGCGGAAGAAAAAGAGGAGACACTTTCTAGTTCTACATCTACGTCTATACTCTTGTAAAGCACTGGAAGTATAGCACCTATGAGGCTGTTTTCAGCTTGCACTCAGGTATAGAAGGCGCGAAGAATTACTGCCTGCATCCCTCCTCGCGGGCTGTAATTCCTCTACTCTTGTCATCGCCGTGTTGTGTGGTTGGTTGTAGTACAGTCTCGAATGGTTCAGATGGCTCTAAGCTCTACGGGACTTTGTGGTCATCAGTGCCCTAGACTCAGAACTACTTAAACCTAACTACCCTAAGGACATCACACACATCCATGCCTGGGGCAGGATTCGAACCTGCGACCGTAGCAGCAGCCGGTTCCGGACTGAAGCGCCTAGAACCGAAACTAGTGGTAGACCGGAAGGACACAGGAAGTTCACACATTCCTTCGGACAATAGGATGGCACAGACGCTTCCGGTGCTGGTCTCGGGACTCACTCGTGAGCTGGCTCACCTGCAAAACGGGAACGCGTGTCGGGCGGGCAGGTGTGAGAAGGCGCCCTGACACATGTCAACAGGTATTCGCGTACTTTCCTACGGACGTAGAAAGAACTTCCAGAAACTTAGATTTGGATTCTAAAGCGCGATTGGTCGGTGTTCAGAAACGAGCGCCTTCCGGTATAATGAGTCGTCACCCGATTTGAAAGGTGTAATATTTCTGGATCAGTCAGCCATCATATTAGGCTCCAAGAAGCTGTTCCCAGAGCAGTGGAGATGCAAGAAATACAGGGTGATTCAAAAAGAATACCACAACTTTAGGAATTTAAAACTCTGCAACGACAAAAGGCAGAGCTAAGTACTATCTGTCGGCGAATTAAGGGAGCTATAAAGTTTCATTTAGTTGTACATTTGTTCGATTGAGGCGCTGTTGACTAGGCGTCAGCGTCAGTTGATGCTAAGATGGCGACCGCTCAACAGAAAGCTTTTTGTGTTATTGAGTACGGCAGAAGTGAATCGACGACAGTTGTTCAGCGTGCATTTCGATCGAAGTATGGTGTTAAACCTCGTGATAGGTGGTGTATTAAACGTTGGTGTAAACAGTTTACGGAGAATGGGTGTTTGTGCAAAGGGAAAAGTTCTGGACGGCCGAGAACGAGTGATGAAAATGTAGCACGCATCCAGCAAGCATTTGTTCGCAGCCCAGAAAAATCGACTTGCAGAGCTAGCAGAGAGCTACAAATTCCACAATCAACTGTATGGAGAGTCCACATTGGCACTTATCTGTCCATAACTACCTGAACGTCAACTACCCGAGGCGATGGATCGGCCGCCAGGCAGCCCGTGACAGAGCACTTCATCACTGGCCTCCAAGAAGCCCTGATCTTACCCCCTGCGATTTTTTCTTATGGGGGTATGTTAAGGATATGGTGTTTCGGCCACCTCTCCCAGCCACCATTGATGATTTGAAACGAGAAATAACAGCAGCTATCCAAACTGTTACGCCTGATATGCTACAGAGAGTGTGGAACGAGTTGGAGTATCGGGTTGATATTGCTCGTGTGTCTGGAGGGGGCCATATTGAACATCTCTGAACTTGTCTTTGAGTGAAAAATAACCTTTTTAAATACTCTTTGTAATGATGTATAACAGAAGTTTATATTATGTTTCTTTCATTAAATACACATTTTTAAAGTTGTGGTATTCTTTTTGAATCACCCTGTATATAGATGACGAAATGTGGTGCGAGGTACCTGTGACAGATGTTAAATTCGGTACTATTCCCTCGAGAAAGACCGCCTGCATAATGCTACTGCTCTGTGATTGGCTGCTGTGTTCGGAGCAAGGGCGCCAAAACGTTAAGGTATAATTATTATTATTAAACTGTAACTTCCTGGCAGATTAAAACTGTGTGCCCGACCGAGACTCGAACTCGGGACCTTTGTCTTTCGCGGGCAAGAGTGAAAATCTCATTCTGGAAACCTCCCCCAGGCTGTGGCTAAGCCATGTCTCCGCAGTATCCTTTCTTTCAGGAGTGCTAGTTCTGCAAGGTTCGCAGGAGAGCTTCTGTAAAGTTTGGAAGGTAGGAGACGAGATACTGGCAGAAGTAAAGTTGTGAGTACCGGGCGTGAGTCGTGCTTCGGTAGCTCAGTTGGTAGAGCACTTGCCCGCGAAAGGCAAAGGTCCGAGTCTCGGTCGGGCACACAGTTTTAATCTGCCAGGAAGTTTCATATCAGCGCACACTCCGCTGCAGAGTGAAAATCTCATTCTGGAAACCTACCCCAGGCTGTGGCTAAGCTTTGTCTCCGCAGTATCCTTTCTTTCAGGAGTGCTAGTTCTGTAAGGTTCGCAGGAGAGCTTCTGTAAAGTTTGGAAGGTAGGAGACGAGATACTGGCAGAAGTAAAGCTGTGAGTACCGGGCGTGAGTCGTGCTTGGGTAGCTCAGATGGCAGATCACTTGCCCGCGAAAGGCAAAGGTCCCGAGTTCGATCTCGGTCGGGCACACAGTTTTAATCTGCCAGGATGTTTCATATCAGCGCACACTCCGCTGCAGAGTGAAAATTTCATTCTGGATTAGTTAAACTACTCGTTGGAACGAATTCACTTTTTAATATTAATATCTCTCAACAGCCGACTATCAGCCATTTTAGAATTATTAAAAACAATTTAAATCAAAATCAGAAGACTGACGAAATTGCAGACGAAGCACTTCGGAAGCGATCGGGTCACACCTTTTCTGGTATGGCGCGCGAAGTGTTTCGGGCTGTTCGTGACTCTGGATTAGGCAGTCGAGAAGAAGAGACATGTTGTCTGTGGCAGGATGTTTTTTCCAGTATTCAGTATCAAAAGATTCACTCCGGTAGTCATGAGGCACACACACACTTGCTGCAAATAGTGTAAAGATACTTTTTCGTAAACATTGTGTTTGATCATGTACTTTGCTGTATCAGAAGGTGTTGTATTAAGATCAAGTAGTCTTCTCGAGTGATACAGTATTTCAGAACAGAACCTCGCTAAAAGTCAGTTTCAGCCTCAAGGTACAGAACCTACGACCTGCATGCTGTTTTATGCGCTGGGGACAACAACTTGAAGACAGCAGGTTAGTGAACTATAACAGAACCTTCGTATTCCACACAGTGCAGTGGAAACAACTAGGCGCCTCACGTGTTCTGCATGCACAGAACAAGTGTGCTCAGTGACACGTCAGCTGCAGTAATGCAGAGGAGGTAATGGAGGATTATCGTTATTAACACCAACACTCAATACACTCTTTCTTTCTTGCCGCAAGTGGAAAAGAAAGAGTTTGGGCAGCGAAAGGAGGAGAGGAGAGAAGCCAGTCGTCGCGGGGTCGTGGAGCCGGACAGTCGTCTTGGAGGTCCACGGCAGGCGCCGGACGTCTTCGGCTGTAATTTTGGTCGAGTACAATTTTGCCATTATCTCGCTGAGGCGAGAAGTTTTGCGGTTATACCTTCTGATCATTACGGTGATCTCGCTTATGCACCGGCGTGTAGGAAAGTGAGTCTACATTGGTGAATCACGTGTTCTGCTCCGTTCTTCACTGAGGTTTCACAGTGCTCATGGAGATAGTAGTTCCTTCTGGCTATTTAGTACAACGGGGAATGTCAGTTACTCCGCGCCTAATCACAGGTCGCGAGTACATTATACGAGGTACATTCAATTTCTAAGACCTCCAATTTTTTTTTCTAATTAACTATTCACCCGAAATCGATGAAACTGGCGTTACTTCTCGACGTAATCGCCCTGCAGACGTACACATTTTTGACAACGCTGACGCCATGATTCCATGGCAGCGGCGAAGGCTTCTTTAGGAGTCTGTTTTGACCACTGGAAAATCGCTGACGCAATAGCAGCACGGCTGGTGAATGTGCGGCCACGGAGAGTGTCTTTCATTGTTGGAAAAAGCCAAAAGTCACTAGGAGCCAGGTCAGGTGAGTAGGGAGCATGAGGAATCACTTCAAAGTTATCACAAAAAAACTGTTGCGTAACGTTAGCTCGATGTGCGGGTGCGTTGTCTCGGTGAAACAGCACACGCGCAGCCCTTCCCGGACATTTTTGTTGCAGTGCAGGAAGGAATTTGTTCTTCAAAACATTTTCGTAGGATGCACCTGTTACCGTAGTGCTCTTTGAACGCAATGGGTAAGGATTACGCCCTCGCTGTCCCAGAACATGGACACCATCATTTTTTCAGCACTGGCGGTTACACGAAATTTTTTTGGTGGCGGTGAATCTGTGTGCTTCCATTGAGCTGACTGCCGCTTTGTTTCTGGATTGAAAAATGACATCCACGTCTCATCCATTGTCACAACCGACGAAAAGAAAGTCCCATCCGTGCTGTCGTTGCGCGTCAACATTGCTCGGCAACATGCCACACGTGCAGCTATGTGGTCGTCTGTCAGCATTCGTGGCACCCACCTGGATGACACTTTTCGCATTTTCAGGTCGTCATGCAGGATTGTGTGCACAGAAGCCACAGAAATGCCAACTCTGGAGGCGATCTGTTCAACAGTTATTCGACGATCCCCCAAAACAATTCTCTCCACTTTCTCGATCGTGTCGTCAGACCAGCTTGTGCGAGCCCGAGGTTGTTTAGGTTTGTTGTCACACGATGTTCTGCCTTCATTAAACTGTCGCACCCACGAACGCACTTTCGACACATCCATAACTCCATCACCACATGTCTCCTTCAACTGTCGATGAACTTCAATTGGTTTCACACCACGCAAATTCAGAAAACGAATGATTGCACGCTGTTAAAGTAAGGAAAACGTCGCTATTTGAAGTATTTAAAACAGTTCTCATTCTCGCCGCTGGCAGTAAAATTCCATCTGCCGTACGGTGCTGCCATCTCTGGGACGTATTGACAATGAACGTGGCCTCATTTTAAAACAATGCGCATGTTTCTATCTCTTTCCAGTCCGAAGAAAAAAAAATCGGAGGCCTTCGAACTTGAATGCACCTCGTACGAGGTTCGACAACAAAGTAACGATAGTGATTTTCTGTGCAAGATGTGGCAACCCTGCAGTCTTGTGTAGGCTCAATATTTTTGACCTCGGTCTATAAGCTGCTTCTAGTCCAAGCCTCACATCGATGCAACTCCTCAGTCGTGAGTTGTGCTGTAATAACACGTGTTTGTGTCTCTCGTCACGGAAATGGAACCGTATAATATTGCGCAACGGTATGCCATTTCTTTTTGCGTTAAATTGGGTGAAAAAGCGACAGCTTACGATAACCTTCAGATGGCTTTTGAAGACTAGGTTATGTCAACATTTTCGTTGGCATAAAATGTTTAGTGAAGGCAGAACGAATGTTGAAGATGAAGACCGCAGTGGACGACCATCACCCTTACGGAGGAATGTCAACTTGGCCAGCGTGCGTGAACACGTACGATCTGATCGAAGATTATTCGTGAAAATAATTGCAGGAGAACTGAATATCAATCGAGAAACGGTTCGTCTAATAATAATTGAAGATCGTGGTATGAGAAAGATTTGTGCAAAAATGGTCCCCAAAAATCTCGCACCACATCAGCGAGAAACAAGGAAAAATGTGGCAGCCGATCTGTCAGAGCCAACAGAAATCAATCCAGAATTGTTGAGCCGTGTTATCACTAGTCATGAAAGTTGGTTTCTTCAGTACGATCCAGAGACAAAACGCCAAAGTTCGCAATGGTGCACAAAGGGATCACCCAGACGAAAAAAAGCTTGCATGTCAAAGTCAAAAGTTAAATGCCTGTTTGTGTTCTTCTTTGATTCCAAGGGAATTGTTGATAAAGAGTGGGTGCCTCCTGGACAAACAGTTAACCAATGTTACTACAAAGAAATTGTAAAAAGACTTCGTACAAGAGTTCTTCGTATCCGTGCTAACATTGCTGATAATTGGATTCTGCATCACCATAATGCGCCATCCCATACTGCTCTGTCAGTACAGCAATTTTTAACCTCAAAACAAGTTTCAGTACTACCACAGCCACCTTATTCACCAGATATCGCGACGAGCGACTTTTTTCTATTTCCAAGAGTCAAAACGGCGGTCAAGGGACACCATTTTCAAACACCACAAGATGTCCAAAAAGCTGTGGCTGGCTCTGAGAACTATGGGCTTAACATCTGAGGTCATCAGTCCCCTAGAACTTAGAACTTCTTAAACCTAACTAACCTAAGGACATCACACACAGCCATGCCCGAGGCTGGATTCGAACCTGCGACCGTGGCAGTCGCGCAGTTCCAGACTGTAGCGTCTAGAACCGCTCGGCCAACACGGCCGGCCCAAAAAGCTGTGACGAGGGTCTTGAAGGATATTACAGAAGATGAGTTCCAGAAATGTGATGTCATGATTCATGTATGTGAGCTCTGGTTTCAAAGTCCTTGGCGAAAAAATGTGACTTCTTCCCTGCATTGTTTAAGAGTGCGAGGTGGGAAGGATATGCGAATTCCAGCGGGACAGTGCAGCGCACGTACTGTCGTCCTCTCACTGTAAGTACTGTTGTTGTTGTTGTTGTTGTTGTGCTCTTCAGTCCTGAGACTGGTTTGATGCAGCACTCCATGCTACTCTATCCTGTGCAAGCTTCATCTCCCAGTACCTACTGCAACCTACATCCTTCTGAATCTGCTTAGTGTATTGATCTCTTGGTCTCCCTCTACGATTTTTACCCTCCACGCTGCCCTCCAATGCTAAATTTGTGATCCCTTGATGCCTCAAAACATGTCCTACCAACCGGTCCCTTCTTCTAGTCAAGTTGTGCCACGAACTTCTCTTCTCCCCAATCCTATTCAATACCTCCTCATTAGTTACGTGATCTACCCACCTTATCTTCAGCATTCTTCTGTAGCACCACATTTCGAAAGTTTCTATTCTCTTCTTGTCCAAACCGGCTATCGACCACGTTTCACTTCCTTACATGGCTACACTCCATACAAATACTTTCAGAAACGACTTCCTGACAAATCTATACTCGATGTTAACAAATATCTCTTCTTCAGAAACGATTTCCTTGCCATTGCCAGTCTACATTTTATATCCTCTCTACTTCAACCATCATCAGTTATTTTACTCCCTAAATAGCAAAACTCCTTTACTACTTTAAGTGTCTCATTTCCTAATCTAATCCCCTCAGCATCACCCGATTTAATTTGACTACATTCCATTATCCTTGTTTTGCTTTTGTTGATGTTCATCTTATATCCTTCTTTCAAAACACTGTCCATTCCGTAAACTGCTCTTCCAAGTCCTTTGCTGTCTCTGACAGAATTACAACGTCATCGGCGAACCTTAAAGTTTTTACTTCTTCTCTATGAATTTTAATACCTACTCCGAATTTTTCTTTTGTTTCCTTTACTGCTTGCTCAATATACAGATTGAATAACATCGGGGAGAGGCTACAAACCTGTCTCACTCCTTTCCCAACCACTGCTTCCCTTTCATGCCCCTCGACTCTTATAACTGCCATCTGGTTTCTGTACAAATTGTAAATAGCCTTTCGCTCCCTGTATTTTACCCCTGCCACCTTCAGAATTTGAAAGAGAGTATTCCAGTTAACGTTGTCAAAAGCTTTCTCTAAGTCTACAAATGCTATAAACGTAGGTTTGCCTTTTTTAATCTTTCTTCTAAGATAAGTCGTAAGGTTAGTATTGCCTCACGTGTTCCAACATTTCTACGGAACCCAAACTGATCTTCCCCGAGGTCCGCTTCTACCAGTTTTTCCATTCGTCTGTAAAGAACTCGCGTTAGTACTTTGCAGCTGTGACTTATTAAACTGATAGTTCGGTAATTTTCACATCTGTCAACACCTGCTTTCTTTGGGATTGGAATTATTATATTCTTCTTGAAGTCTGTGGGTATTTCGCCTGTCTCATACATCTTGCTCACCAGATGGTAGAGTTTTGTCATGATTGGCTCTCCCAAGGCCATCAGTAGTTCTAATGGAATGTTGTCTACTCCCGGGGCCTTGTTTTGACTCAGGTCTTTCAGTGCTCTGTCAAACTCTTCACGCAGTATCATATCTCCCATTTCGTCTTCATCTACATCCTCTTCCATTTCCATAATATTGTCCTCAAGTACATCGCCCTTGTATAAACCCTCTATATACTCCTTCCACCTTTCTGCCTTCCCTTCTTTGCTTAGAACTGGTTTGCCATCTGAGCTCTTGATATTCATACAAGTGGTTCTCTTCTCTCCAAAGGTCTCTTTAATTTTCCTGTAGGCAGTATCTATCTTACCCCTAGTGAGATAAGCCTCTACATCCTTACTATTACTTACCTTGAAAATATCTGCTACGTCATATTAATGTCTTTGGGTGATTCACTTATGTATTAACGTTGCGAATCACAGCCTAATATCTCAGCGAACTGACAAGCTGCTGTAGAAAATAATAAATGCCTGCTATAATAACAACCACGAAAATACATCCCTTTCTCCTGAGATTTTGGTTGAACATAGAAAGGCGCAGTGGATGAAATAAAACTATGTGAGTGACGCAGACATACATACTTCCGTCACACAAACAGTTTTATTATTTCTCGACGTTATTCATCTTTAAAATTTGCACAATTTTGTTTGTATTTGAATGAATTTACATTACTTTTAGATACTCTGATGTTACTCTCCCTCCTTTCCCAGAAAGTAAGATTCAGCAGCTTTTTAGGGTGATGCAAAAATCGCCATGGATTTTTTCTTGACGTAGAAGAGCCATAAATGGGATGAATAAGGGCAGTCAGACATTAATTCCTCGTTTTCTTTGACAAGCAATGAAGTGTTTGCCATACTGTGACACATTTGGCATAGTCACAAAGAAGGATGAGGCGATGATTTCAGTTGTTTTCCCTGACTCCAGCAACGACTTCTTGTAAGTCAGGCGATGTTTTCAGTTGTTTTCCCTGACTCCAGCAACGACTTGTTGAAAGTCAGGCGATGTTTTCAGTTGTTTTCCCTGACTCCACCCACGACTTGTTGAAAGTCAGGCGATTTTTTCAGTTGTTTTCCTTGACTCCAGCAACGACTTGTTGAAAGTCAGGCGATGTTTTCAGTTGTTTTCCCTGACTCCGCCAACGACTGGTGGTAAGTCAGTTGTTGAATATTAATGAGAATCGATTGTCATTTGATTCCCTAAACTAGTGAGCGCCGCATGTGCAGTGTAACCGAAGAAACTGGCAACTGTTTTCTTGCAAGTGCTTCGTGCATGATCTACTTCTGTGGCATCGGTTTACCTTGGAACGCCTAAACAACTGATAGCTTTTTACTTTCCGGCTCTTACAGATACATCCTAATTTCCTCACCTGTTACTATGTTACATACTGATTTTGCATTTTCTCAGTCAATTTTTTTTTAAACATTGTCTTAAGCAAGTTGAGAGGAGCTTGTGGTTTTGAGCTTCGGTCACGGACTTCGGAATCGAAGACCGTGAGTTCCGCGGAGCGCCACATTCTGCTCTCTCACGACGTCTAATGACTACTGAGGTCGCTGATATGGGGTACCTGGCAGTAGGTGGCAGCACAATGCACCTAATATGGAAAACGTATGTTTCTGGGGTTGTCCGGATACTTTTGATCACATAGTGTACTTATTGAATTGACAGGCTTTAAATTTGTATGATTTATTATCGGATTACTTTTATTACTCATGTGGATGACTTCTCACTCTTTACTGCTTGGAATTGATGGCAACTTTTTGCAAGATAGAGTATTTTGTATAAATGAGAGGCGTTAAGAATTCTGTTTAAACGTAAAAGTGCCTGTGGCAACGTCTGTATCTAGTCGGGATTACCATAAAATAACTGTAACTTTCCCCAAGGAGTCTCAACAGTTCTTCGCAATTTCGTTTGTAGTATCACAAGTCTTTTGAAGAAGTGTTAGCACACACGGAAGGCAGTAAAATTGTACTTCGTTAGTAGAGTTGCGCTACAGTACAAATTACGTAGTAAATGGTACGTTACCTGTAGTATTGGTAGCATTATCAGTGAAAGAAACATAAATGGGTGTGTGGGAGGGGAAACTGGGAGCCGACGACTTGTCTTTGTTTCTTGGTTGTTTGTCTTGCACATAATTAGAACCGCACGTCGTTCAGCATTAGTCCATCGGGTATTTTATATCTTCAAAAAATATAAATTGCATTTTATAAGTAATAAAAATTAATCTTATTTAACTAAAGCGATTACTTTTGATGCAAGTACAGTTTACATGCATAAACATAAAAAATCTATATAATTATTCTTGTTATTTCACACACAACAGAACCTTCATTATTAAAGGCAAGATTTTCCTGTTATTATTGTTAAGCGCACAAGATGCTTAGCAATAACAGAAACATTTTATATGAGCTCGACGAAGTACTGAAGCGATGTTTGATATCTTATTTCCTGCGTTATTTTAAATTTACCTTTTTTGACGAAATTGCGTTTTGCAGCTCTATATGATAAACCTGTGCTGATTTGTTTTATTTTTCCTATAACATCCCTCTGTTTCACATTACAAAGCAACGGTTTTCGAGTAAAATCTGAATTACATATCGACAAATTCAATTTTGCTATAAATAGTGTTTTAATTTTTTGGTACTGTGCGGAAGGTTAACAATGTAGAGCAAGAACGTTCTGTAATTTCTGCAGCCCTTTACACATCCTCAGTTTCTAGATAGGGGGGTTAATACATTACTGGCCATTAAAATTGCACCACCACGAAGATGACATGCAACAAACGCGAAATTTAACCAACCGGAGGAAGATGCTGTCATATGCCAATGATGAGCTTTTCAGAGCATTCACACAAGGTCGGCGCCGGTGGCGACACCAACAACGTGATGACATGACGAAAGTTTCGTACCGATTTCTCATACACAAACAGCAGTTGACCGGCGTTGCCTGGTGAAACGTTGTTGTGATGTCTCGTGTAAGGAGTATATATGCGTACCATCACGTTTCCGACTTTGATAAAGGTCGGATTGTAGCCTATCGCGATTGCGGTTTATCGTATCGCGACATTGCTACTCGCGTTGGTCGAGATCCAATGACTGTTAGCAGAATATGGAATCGGTGGGTTCAGGAGGGTAATACGGAACGCCTTGCTGGATCCCAAAGGTCTCGTATCACTAGCAGTCGAGATGACAGGCATCTTATCCGCATGGCTGTAACAGATCGTGCAGCCACGTCTCGATCCCTGAGTCAAGAGATGGGGACGTTTGCAAAACAACAACCATCTGCACGACAAGTTCGACGACGTTTGCAGCAGCATGGACTATCAGCTCGGAGACCGTGGCTGCGGTTACCCTTCACACTGTATCACAGCCAGGAGCGCCTGCGATGGTGTACTCAACGATGAACCTGAGTGCAGGAATGGCAAAACGTCATTTTTTCGGATGAATCCAGGTTCTGTTTACAGCATCATGATGGTCGCATCCGTGTTTGGCGACATCGCGGTGAACGCACATTGAAAGCGCGTATTCGTCATCGCCATACTGGCGTATCACCCAGCGTGATCGCATGGGATGCCATTGGTTACACGTCTGTCACCTCTTGTTTACATTGACGGCACTTTGAACAGTGGACGTTACATTTCAGATGTGTTGCTACCCGCGGCTGTCCCCTTCATTCGATCCCTGCGAAACCCTACATTTCAGCAGGATAATGCACGACCGCATGTTCCAGGTCCTGTACGGGCCTTTCTGGATACAGAAAATGTTCGACTGCTGCCCTGGTCAGCACATTCTCCAGATCTCTCACCAATTGAAAACTTCTGGTAGATGGTGGCAGAGCAACTGGCTCGTCACAATACGCCAGTCACTACTCTTGATGAACTGTTGTATCATGTTGAAACTGCACAGGTAGCTGTACCTGTACACGCCATCCAAGCTCTGTTTGACTCAATGCTCAGTCGTATGAAGGCCGTTATTACGGCCAGAGGTGGTTGTTCTGGGTACTGATTTCTCAGGATCTATGCAACCAAACTGCGTGAAAATGTAATCACATGTCAGTTCCAGTATAATGTGTATAGGCCAGTGTCATCCCATTAGTCATCTCCATTTCTTCTTGTTGTAGCAGTTTTAATGGCCAGTAGTGTAATTCACTGATAGCATATGTAAAAATGGGACCGTTATGAGGTCACGCTCGATAGGTATGCAACACACCCAACATAAAGGTAATGCGGGTACGATCTTAACTGACCGTAGCTACTAGGAAACCTAAGGCAGTCTATTCGTACCTGCGGTAGTCTGAGGTAGCTTATGGTAGTTTCACAACTTTACTCGTTAGAATCGTGCAGCAGGTGCTGTGGTTTGATCCTAACTTTGCTCCCCCCGGGAACAAGTGCGCACGCTGCTTGCTGAGATGTGCTCGGCAGGTAGGTGGGGGTGGTGGGGGAGGAGGAGACGGCGTCTCGCGGCTGAACAAACACGCCGCCCGCCAGCAGCCTCGCCTCCCCGTGACGTCACCGGAGCCACGTGCCGTTGGGCGGGCAGAGGTCGCGCGCCGACCGCCGACCATCGACCACGCGGCTCATCTCGGCTCGCCTGGTTTCGCTCCGCCTGCCGCTTTCACGGCCGCTGCTTCTGCGTGGGAGGACAAGGCCACGCCACGCGTCAGCTCCGTTCACGTGGAAACCGGCTTCGCACGTGCCGCGCAAGGCTTCTGCGTGGTCGAGCGCCCTTTCCCCCCTCCTCTGCTTCCGCTGAACGGCTGGGCACAAGGCAGTGCCGACGACGCTTTACGTACCGCGCACTTTTCTGGCGCTACGTAATGTATGGAACACGACCCCCGTCTCCCTGCGCTCTGGTCACTCATTTTCATAATCCCCTCCTTTTCTATATAAGTAATTCCTCTATACTCCAATGTCCTGTATGAGCTCAATACTGATCCTTGGGGGATAAAGTTCCCCACAGTCGTTTAATGAACAAAGTAAGAGCATACGGACTATCAGACCAACTGTGTGATTGGATTGAAGAGTTCCTAGATAACAGAATGCATCATGTCATTCTCAATGGAGAGAAGTCTTCCGAAGTAAGAGTAATTTCAGGTGTGCTGCAGGGGAGTTTCGTAGGACCGTAGCTATTCACAATATACATAAATGACCTTGTGGATAACATCGGAGGTTCACGGAGGCTTTTTGCGGATGATGCTGTCGTATAACGAGAGGTTGTAACAATGGAAAATTGTACTGAAATGCAGGAGGATCTGCAACGAAGTGACGCATGGTGCGGGGAACGGCAATTGAATCTCAATTTTTTTTTTTTTTTTTTTTTGATCAACAGTCTACTGACTGGTTTGATGCGGCCCGCCACGAATTCCTTTCCTGTGCTAACCTCTTCATCTCAGAGTAGCACTTGCAACCTACGTCCCCAATTATTTGCTTGATGTATTCCAATCTCTGTCTTCCTCTACAGTTTTTGCCCTCTACAGCTCCCTCTAGAACCATGGAAGTCATTCCCTCATGTCTTAGCAGATGTCCTATCATCCTGTCCCTTCTCCTTATCAGTGTTTTCCACATATTCCTTTCCTCTCCGATTCTGCATAGAACCTCCTCATTCCTTACCTTATCAGTCCACCTAATTTTCAACATTCGTCTATAGCACCACATCTCAAATGCTTCAATTCTCTTCTGTTCCGGTTTCCCCACAGTCCATGTTTCACTACCATACAATCCTGTACTCCAGACGTACATCCTCAGAAATTTCTTCCTCAAATTAAGGCCGGTATTTGATATTAGTAGACTTCTCTTGGCCAGAAATGCCTTTTTTGCCATAGTGAGTCTGCTTTTGAAGTCATCCTTGCTCCGTCCGTCATTGGTTATTTTACTGCCTAGGTAGCAGAATTTCTTAACTTCATTGACTTCGTGACCATCAATCCTGATGTTAAGTTTCTCGCTGTTCTCATTTCTGCTACTTCTCATTACCTTCGTCTTTCTCCGATTTACTCTCAAACCATACTGTGTACTCATTAGACTGTTCATTCCGTTCAGCAGATCATTTAATTCTTCTTCACTTTCACTCAGGATAGCAATGTCATCAGCGAATCGTATCATTAACATCCTTTCACCTTGTATTTTAATTCCACTCCTGAACCTTTCTTTTATTTCCATCATTGCTTCCTCGATGTACAGATTGATGATAAGGGCGAAAGGCTACAGCCTTGTCTTACACCCTTCTTAATACGAGCACTTCGTTCTTGATCGTCCACTCTTATTATTCCCTCTTGGTTGTTGTACATATTGTATATGACCCGTCTCTCCCTATAGCTTACCCCTACTTTTTTCAGAATCTCGAACAGCTTGCACTATTTTATATTGTCGAACGCTTTTTCCAGGTCGACAAATCCTATGAAAGTGTCTTGATTTTTCTTTAGCCTTGCTTCCATTATTAGCCGTAACGTCAGAATTGCCTCTCTCGTCCCTTTACTTTTCCTAAAGCCAAACTGATCGTCATCTAGCGCATTCTCAATTTTATTTTCCATTCTTCTGTATATTATTCTTGTAAGCAGCTTCGATGCATGAGCTGTTAAGCTGATTGTGCGATAATTCTCGCACTTGTCAGCTCTTGCCGTCTTCGGAATAGTGTGGATGATGCTTTTCCGAAAGTCAGATGGTATATCGCCAGACTCATATATTCTACACACCAACGTGAATAGTCGTTTTGTTGCCACTTCCCCCAATGATTTTAGAAATTCTGATGGAATGTTATCTATCCCTTCTGCCTTATTTGACCGTAAGTCCTCCAAAGCTCTTTTAAATTCCGATTCTAATACTGGATCCCCTATCTCTTCTAAAGCGACTCCTGTTTCTTCTTCTATCACATCAGACAAATCTTCACCCTCATAGAGGCTTTCAATGTATTCTTTCCACCTATCTGCTCTCTCCTCTGCATTTAACAGTGGAATTCCCGTTGCTTTCAATGTCACCAAAGTTTGTTTTGACTTTCCTGTATGCTGAGTCTGTCCTTCCGACAATCATATCTTTTTCGATGTCTTCACATTTTTCCTGCAGCCATTTCGTCTTAGCTTCCCTGCACTTCCCATTTTTTTCATTTCTCAGCGACTTGTATCTCTGTATTCCTGATTTTCCCGGAACATGTTTGTACTTCCTCCTTTCATCAATCAGCTGAAGTATTTCTTCTGTTACCCATGGTTTCTTCGCAGCTACCTTCTTTGTACCTATGTTTTCCTTCCCAACTTCTGTTATGGCCCTTTTTAGAGATGTCCATTCCTCTTCAACTGTACTGCCTACTGCGCTATTCCTTATTGCTGTATCTATAGCGTTAGAGAACTTCAAACGTATCTCGTCATTCCTTAGTACTTCCGTATCCCATTTCTTTGCTTATTGATTCTTCCTGACTAATGTCTTGAACTTCAGCCTACTCTTCATCACTACTATATTGTGATCTGAGTCTATATCTGCTCCTGGGTACGCCTTACAATCTAGTATCTGATTTCGGAATCTCTGTCTGACCACGATGTAATCTAATTGGAATATTCCCGTATCTCCCGACCTTTTCCAAGTATACCTCCTCCTCTTGTGATTCTTGAACAGGGTATTCGCTAAAACTAGCTGAAACTTGTTATGGAACTCAATTAGTCTTTCTCCTCTTTCATTCCTTGTCCCAAGCCCATATTCTCCTGTAACCTTTTCTTCTACTCCTTCCCCTACAACTGCATTCCAGTCGCCCGACTATTAGATTTTCGTCCCCCTTTACATACTGCATTACCCTTTCAATATCCTCATACATTTTCTCTATCTGTTCATCTTCAGCTTGCGACGTCGGCATGTATACCAGAACTATCGTTGTCGGTGTTGGTCTGCTGTCGATTCTGATTAGAACAACCCGGTCACTGAACTGTTCACAGTAACACACCCTCTGCCCTACCTTCCTATTCATAACGAATCCTACACCTGTTATACCATTTTCTGCTGCTGTTGATATTACCCGATACTCATCTGACCAGTAATCCTTGTCTTCCTTCCACTTCACTTCACTGACCCCTACTATATCTAGATTGAGCCTTTGCATTTCCCTTTTCAGGTTTTCTAGTTTCCCTACCACGTTCAAGCTTCTGACATTCCACGCCCCGACTCGTAGAACGTTATCCTTTCGTAGATTATTCAATCTTTTTCTCATGGTAACCTCCCCCTTGGCAGTCCCCTCCCGGAGATCCGAATGGGGGACTATTCCGGAATCTTTTGCCAATGGAGAGATCATCAAGACACTTCCTCAATTACAGGCCACATGTCCTGTGGATACATGTTACGTGTCTTTAATGCAGTGGTTTCCATTGCCTTCTGCATCCTCATGTCGTTGATCATTGCTGATTCTTCCGCCTTCAGGGGCAATTTCCCACCCCTAGGACAAGAGAGTGCCCTGAACCTCTATCCGCTCCTCCGCCCTCTTCGACAAGGCCGTTGGCAGAATGAGGCTGACTTCTTATGCCGGAAGTCTTCGGCCGCCAATGCTGATTATTTATCAAAATTTAGGCAGTGGCGGGGATCGAACCCGGGACCGAAGACGTTTTTGATTATGAATCAAAGACGCTACCCCTAGACCACGGGTTCATCTCAATGTAGACAAGTGTAATGTGCTGCGGAAAGATAGAAAGAAAGATCCCATATCGTTTAGCTACAAAATAGCAGGTCAGCAACCGGAAGCAGTTATTTCCATAAATTATCTGGGAGTAGGCGTTAGGAGTGATTTAATATGGAATGATCATATAAAGTTGATCGTCGGTAAAGCATATCCCAGACTGAGATTCATTGGAAGAATCCTAAGGAAATGCAATCCGAAAACAAAGGAAGTAGGTTACAGTACGCTTGTTCGCCCACTGCTTGAATACTGCTCAGTAGTGTGGGATCCGTACCAGACAGGGTTGATAGAAGAGAGAGAGAAGATCCAACGGAGAGCAGCGCGCTTCATTACAGGATCATTAAGTAATCGCGAAAGCGTTACGGAGATGATAGATAAACTCCAGTGGAAGACTCTACAGGAGAGACGCTCAGTAGCTGGGTACGGGCTTTTGTTGAAGTTTCGAGAACATACCTTCACTGAGGATTCAAGCAGTACATTGCTCCTACCTACGTATATCTCGCGAAGACACCATGAGGATAAAATCAGAGAGATTAGAGCCCACACAGAGGCATACCGACAATCTTTCTTTCCACGAGCTGGAAATAGAATAGAAGGGAGAACGATAGAGGTACTCAAAGTACCCTCCGCCACGCACCGTCAGGTGGCTTGCGGAGTATGGATGTAGATGTAGATGTAAAGGTGTGCGTACTCTGGCGTGCTGTATGAGACAAATACAACGACAGAAAAAAGAGCAACACAAAAAAATAATTTATCTTTATTAATGAAATTTCGGGAATACATTTGTCTAGGTAAAATATTGATGTATATTGCAAGGTGAACGATTATCTAACTGCCAGATAAGCTATTGCAAACGTGAGATGCTGGTACAATAGTAGCCAATGTAACTGAAAGAATGGTGGATGGAAGTATGCATGCTTCATGGATTGTGTTGCTCAAGTACCAATGTCGGTGTGTGGGATGGAGGGAGTTCCACGGCTGTTGCACTTGTCCGGACAATACAGGGACGGCTGACGCCGTTCGTGGATGACGCTGGAGTTGTCGTCCAATGACGTCCCATATGTGCTCGATTCGATACAGATCTGGTGAACGAGTAGGCCAAAGCAACATGTTGACACTCTGTAGAGTATATTGGGTTGCAACAGCGGAGTGTAGGCCCAGTGTTATCCTGCTGGAAAACACCCCCTGGATTGCTGTTAAATAGTGGCAGCACGACAGGCCAAATCACCAGACTGACGTTCCAATTTGCAGGATGTGTGGAATAACCACGAGAGTGCTCCAGCTCTCCTATCAAATTGCATGCCAGACCGTAACTCCAAGTGCAGGTCCAGTGTGTGTAACACACAGACAGGTTGCTTGCAGGCCCTCATCTGGCCGCCTCCTAATCAGACGCAGCCATAACGTAACCGAGACAGAACCAGCTTTCATCAGAAAGCAACAGACATCCACCCTGCCCTCCACTGAGCTCTCACTTGGCACCACTGACGTCGAATATGGCGGTGGCTTGAGATCGTTGGAAAGCACTGTTCAGGGCGTCTGGTTCGGAGCTATCCTTGAAGTAACTGACTTTTAACAGCTCGTTGGCATATCCCAATAACGCCGAGTGTCCCCGAAATGTCTTAATGGACAGACCACATTAATTTCTGTGGTTAGCAGAAATGGCTAAGCGGGGATGGCTAAGCGGGGATGGCTAAGCGGGGATGGCTAAGCGGGGATGGCTAAGCGGGGATGGCTAAGCGGGGATGGCTAAGCGGGGATGGCTAAGCGGGGATGGCTAAGCGGGGATGGCTAAGCGGGGATGGCTAAGCGGGGATGGCTAAGCGGGGATGGCTAAGCGGGGATGGCTAAGCGGGGATGGCTAAGCGGGGATGGCTAAGCGGGGATGGCTAAGCGGGGATGGCTAAGCGGGGATGGCTAAGCGGGGATGGCTAAGCGGGGATGGCTAAGCGGGGATAGTTAAGCGAGGATGGCTAAGCGGGGATGGCTAAGCGGGGATGGCTAAGCGGGGATGGCTAAGCGGGGATGGCTAAGCGGGGATGGCTAAGTGGGGATGGCTAAGTGGGGATGGCTAGAGTACAAATGTGGGGATGTAGAGGCTTATCTCACTCCTTAGTGACCTTTGGAGAAAAGAGAACCACTTGTATGAATATCAAGAGCTCAGATGGAAACCCAGTTCTAAGCAAAGAAGGGAAAGCAGAAAGGTGGAAGGAGTATCCAAAGGCCTGCACAAGGGTGAGGTACTTGAGGACAGTATTATGGAAATGGAAGAGGATGTAGATGAAGATCAAATGGGAGATACGATACTGCGTGAAGAGTTTGACAGAGCACTGAAAGACCTGAGTCAAAACAATGCCCCGGAGTCGACAAGATTCCATTAGAACTACTGATAGCCTTGGGAGAGTCAGTCATGACAAAACTCTACCATCTGGTGAGCAAGATGTATGAGACAGGCGAAATGTCCTCAGACTTCAAGAAGAATATAATAATTCCAATACCAAAGAAAGCAGGTGTTGACAGATGTGAAAATTACCGAACCATCAGTTTAATAAGTCACGGCTGCAAAATACTAACGCGAATTCTGTACAGATGAATGGTAAAACTGGTAGAATCTGACCTCGGGGAAGATCAGTTTGGAATCCATAGAAATATTGGAACACGTAAGGCAATACTAACTCTACGACTTATCTTAGAAGAAAGATTAAGGAAAGGCAAACCTACGTTTCTAGAATTTGTAGACTTAGAGAAAGCTTTTGACATTGTTGACTGGAATACCCTCTTTCAAATTCTGAAAGTGGCAGGGGTAAAACACAGGGAGAGAAAGGGTATTTACAATTTGTACAGAAACCAGATAGCAGTTACAAGAGTCGAGGGACATGAGAGGGAAGCAGTGGTCGGGAAGGGAGTGAGACAGGGTTGTAGCCACTCCCCGATGTTATTCAATCTGTATATTGAGCAAGCAATAAAGGAAACAAAAGAAAAATTCGGAGTAGGTATTAAAATCCATGGAGAAGAAACAAAAGCTTTGAGATTCGCCGATGACATTGTATTTCTGTCAGAGACAGCAAAGGACTTGGAAGAGAAGTTGAACGGAATGGACAGTGTCTTTAAAGGAGGATATAGGATGAACATCAACAAAAGCAAAACGAGGATAATGGAATGTAGTAGAGTTAAATCGGGTGATGCTGAAGGAATTGGATTTGGAAATGAGACACTTAAAGTAGTAAAGGAGTTTTGCTATTTGGGGAGCAAAATAACTGATGATGGTCGAAGTAGAGAGGATATAAAATGTAGACTGGCAATGACAAGGAAAGCGTTTCTGAATTTATTAACATCAAGTATAGATTTAAGTATCACGAAGTCGTTTCTGAAAGTATTTGTATGGAGTGTAGCCATGTATGAAAGTGAAACATGGACGATAAGTAGTTTGGACAAGAAGAGAGTAGTGCTACAAAAAATGCTGAAGATTAGATGGGTAGATCACATAACTAACTAGGAGGTATTGAATAGAATTGGGGAGAAGAGGAGTTTGTGGCACAACTTGACTAGAAGAAGGGACCGGTTGGTAAGACATGTTCTGAGGCATCAAGAGATCACCAATTTAGTAGGAGGTAAAAATCGTAGAGGGAGGCCAAGAGATGAATACACTAAGCAGATTCAGAAGGATGTAGGCTGCTGTACGTAGAGATGAAGCAGCTTGCACAGGCTAGAGTAGCATGGAGAGCTGCATCAAACCAGTCTCAGGACTGAAGACCACAACAACAAACAATCTGACGCAGAGTTGCTCGTCTGTTAGCACTGACGACTCTATCCAAACGCCGCTCTTCTCTCTCGGTAAGCGAAGGCAGTCGGCCATAGCGTTGTCTGTGATGAGAAATAATGCCTCAAATTCTGTATTTTCACCGCAGTATTGACACTGAACATCTCGGAATACTGAATTCCGCAACTATTTCCGGAATGAAATGTCCCACGAGACTAGCTCCAAGCAACATTCCGCGTTCAAAGTCGGGTAATTACAGTCGTGGGGCCATTATAACAGTGGAAACCTTTTCACATGAATCACCCGAGTACAAATGACAGCTCCGCCATTGTAGTACCCTTGTACGCTATGGTACCACCATCTGGTATATGTCCGTAACGCTATCCCGTGACTTTTGTCAGGTCATTTTATTACGTTAAACGAAATGATTGAATAAGTGACATTACGGAGACATTTCAAGTTGCGAAAAATAAATACGGGAGTAAATGAAACTAAGTTTGTTACTGTAATTTGGACAAATCCGTATCTCTTCATTAGGCAGGACACAGTCAACATACTGACCTCCAGCAGTTGTCAATTCCAATGCTTTTAGTTGAAAGGTACGTGATCTAATCTACCCTATAGGAAACTGGATGGTCATGTAGAAGCGCAGACAATACACAGACTCGCGCAGCTGTGAGCAAGACCTTTTTACATCTACGGGCATAGTTTTCATGTACGCGCAACGCATAGTCTTCATCTACGTGCATAGTCTTCATCTACGCGCATAGTCTTCATCTACGCGCATAGTCTTCATCTACGCGCATAGTCTTCATCTACGCGCATAATCCGCAAGCGACAGTAAAGAGCGTGGCGAAAAGTATCTTCTACCACTAATAGTTATTTCCTTTCCTGTTCCACTCACCAATGGAGCGAGGGAAAATTTACTGTCCATTTGCCTCCGTATGAGTCCTAATTTCGTTGTCCTCATGCGAAATGTAACTTGCCGGCAGCAGAATCTTTTGTAGCCAGCCTCAAATGCCGGTTCTGTTTTTTCCTTCCAGGGATTCCCATTAGAGTTCACGCAGGATCTCCCAAACATTTGCAGATTGATCGAATGCACCAGCAGAAAACCTAGCAGCACGCCTCTTGATTGCATGGGACGTCAATCACTAGATCAGTCGTTCAAATGGCTCTGAGCACTATGCGACTTAACTTCTGGGGTCATCAGTCGCCTAGAACTTAGAACTAATTAAACCAAACTAACCCAAGGACATCACCCACATCCATGCCCGAGGCAGGATTCGAACCTGCGACCGTAGCGGTCGCTCGGCTCCAGACTGTAGTGCCTAGAACCGCATGGCCACTCCGGCTGGCCTAGATTAGTGCTCGAGAATGGGTCGCTCTACGTCCTATACATGGTCTCCTATATAGATTAGCTACACTTCCATATAATTCTCCTAAGAAACCGAAGCCGACCATTCACCTTCCCTACTACTGATCTTATGTTACGTTCTCAATTAATTTTACATTATTCGTGTATAGAGAACAAGATTTAGTATCACAGTAACAATCTCTATTGAAAGCACGATCATATATCTATCAAACGAAAATTTTTGGTATGGATAGAGTCATAGACAGACATGTAATTGCAGACGTGTCTGTGAGAAGTCTGTTGGGACCCTCGCTATTCATATTGCAGGAGTCTATTAATGACGTCGTGGACAACATTAATAGAAGTAATTTTTTTTCTTTATTTATAGACGCAATCACATGTTTATGACTCAGTCATAACCGGTTTCGGCCATGACCATCTTCAGATTCTAAAGGCGGCGTACACTGAACAAACAACGCATGAAGCTGTGTTCAGTGTATGGCGCCTTTGGAATCTGAATCTGAAGATGGTCATTGCATGACTGGGTCATAAACATGTGATTGCGTCTATAAATATACAAAAAAATTTTACAAAAGAATCAATCACGCACTCCATAGACGTCGTTTTTTTTCAAAATTAGTAGAAGTGATTCTTCAGTTTCTCCTGGCGTATTTCTTGTTCGAACAGTCCACGGGTTTACTGCCATATTGTCCAACGGGCACAGTATTTCGGCTATCAGACATGTCGCCATCGGTCAGGTGCGCAGACGAACTGAGCTCCTGAGGGAGGACGGCCGTCTTAAATCCCCTCCCCTCGCGAGGCCAAAGGGCCAAAGGGCGGACGAGGCAGTTACACCGACGCCACCACAGACGCCGACGCCAGCGTCTCACAGACGGCTGACGCGCGGACACGGACCGCGGAGAGAACGCCACGCGAGGGGAGGGGATTTAAGACGGCCGCTCACCCTCAGGAGCTCAGTTCGTCTGCGCACCTGACGATGGCGACATGTCTGATCGCAGAAATATTGCACCCATTGCACACTATGGACTGGCAGTACACCCGTGGACTGCTCAAGCAACATTAATACAAGTCTCCGAATTTTTTGCAGATGATTCAATTATCCACAATAAAGCGGTAACGGAAAAAGCTGAACAAACACAGTCAGGTCGTCATGAGATTGTAGAGTGACGCTAAAACTGACAACTTCTTTTAAATGGTTTAAAGTGTAAAATTTGGTACTTCAAAAACCACAATATCCTATGACAGAACCTCGGCAAGTTTGAAACGGAATCCGTAAACTTACACAAAATTGAGGGCGTAACGGCTTGTAGCGATAGGCTTAATGACAGGTAGAAGCGCAGTCAGTCTACAAACCGAAGTTTGGGAAGTACGATATAGGTGACTGCGGAAGAGAAGCTGTTTTGGTAGGTGCCGCGTCGCGTCGTGATAGCTCACCCGGTAAGAGCAAGGGTCCGGGTTCGAGTCCCAGCCCAGCAGACTGTTATAGTCTCCCATGAAGTTTACGTCCACAAAGGAACATCCACCATTAGCTCGGCCGCCTTCGTCCATTCAGAACGCAGCAGAGAGCGTTTCGTTGGTGCAAATTTCAAACCGATCTTGATAGACTATTTGACTTTGACAGTTTAGTTCACTGGTAGCACGAGCTTTTGTTTACATTTTGGTCCTGCCATGTCCAGCGTTGCTGACTCTATTCATGGACTCTTGTGACTTTTCAGCTAATACGGATAGTCGTTACAACACAGATGGGTTAGTTTCATGTAAATATGAAAAATATTTTCTTTTTTCCCTAGTTTACATGTTTCTATGTTTGCGATCCAAATCAATGAGTTGTATACTATATGAATGTACCATTTTTCATTCGGGCCACTATTTATTTTAACTTTTCGCGAGTCTCGCAATTGGTTTAGGCTTCTTTAAGCCAATGATTAGGTGTATTGAAAAGCACACTATATAGAAAACACTACACTACTGCAACGAAATTGGAGCACAGTGGTGAGGTAGCGAATTCATGAGAGGATAGTTACATAGATAAGGTATCGCACGTATAAACATGACAGCTCGGTCATATTTTCTGTTTCGAATAATTTTGATTTACAAATATAACTGCCAGTGGGCTTGGAAGGAACAGAAACGCAGTACATTATATTGCCTAATATGGCGTACGAAGGGCATGCAAGAGGGGGTCTAGCATCCCCTCATTTTTACTCTTTTGTCAACGTTACACCTTTCCACATTTCGCGCCCTATGTACACCAAGTAACAATCGGAACATCAAGAACAGTTACAACGACAGTTACAACGGCTGGACAAAAATGCGGAAATATCGCGAAAAATTTGGGGTTGAACAGACGTATTCAGATTATTAGACTAAACGATTATTTTTGATACTCTCGAGTTTTCCGGTGTAAAATTTGGAGAGAAAAGTGTAATAATTTATTTATTTTGTTTGATTGATGCCACGAAATTTCCCTTCCAAGCAACTCACAGATCACGGAATTTTTCACAGTTGGTAACCTTTGTCATTTTCCCTCCAAATCGTGTTGGTGTTAGTTGTCTGTGTACATGTCTTGAAACTGCGTTTACAGTTTTATGTTTCTGTGGTGTACTTCAGCTTGTTATTTATTCTATCACCTTCTTGCTATATTAACAAGACATTATATAGCTTGTGAACATGCATGTTTTTAGCTATAGGGATAATTCGTGGAGTTTCCAAAGAAAGTGAGGTTATTGGGAAGACAAAGGATTTTTCACGTCGGAAAGTTTTGGCTGTTGTAGTACTTCTTGCTGAAAATCGTTATGCACAGCAAGAAATTGCTGACAGGATGAGAATATCACAGAAAACTGCCAGCAGAATCAAACTTTCAGTGCAGAAAGGTGGTGAATACAAGCCAAACAAGAAAGGAAAATGTGTACTTGAAAGAAGACTCAGTCCGAGAAAATGAGGAGACTTACAAGCATGGCAACAATGAACTGTATACTTACTTCTACAGACATGAGCTATTAGCTGAAAGGTTTGGGTGTTGAAGTTTCACCTATGACAGCGAGGAGGAGGTTGTTTGTATGTGGTTTAAAGGCATGCTGACCAAGGAAAAAACAGAAAATCACACCTGGCACGAAAACCAAAAGATTTCAGTGGGCTAAACAGAAGTGGACAAGTGAAGACTAGGCTGAGGTATGTGCAATGATATGGTAAATTAAGTGGGTCTGATCTCTAAAGTTAGGGATTTTGGCTTGAAATTGTGAAGTTTTATTGATACTGAAGAAATGCATATTTGAATTTTGGGGCTGTTGAGATCTCCTATACTACTATTCCCAACTTTTCTAACTTGCAGTTTTGTACACATGCTTCAGGTATGCTTCAGTGATGAATATGTATTCACTGTGATGGAAGAAAGCAACCAATATGTTCGTCGCAGACCTGGAGAATGGTTCAAAGCTGAGTGTGTGCAGCAATGTATGAAGCATCCAACTTCCGTTATGGTTCAAAGCTGAGTGTGTACAGCAATGTGTGAAGCATCCAACTTCCGTTATGGTTCAAAGCTGAGTGTGTACAGCAATGTGTGAAGCATCCAACTTCCGTTGTGGTCTAGGGAGTGTTGTCAGTGAGAGGTCCTGGCCGATTACACGTCGAAGGGACAATGAGACAAGAAAAATATAAAGAAATCCTTGAAAGGAACTTTTCCCCCAAATAAATGAGTGGTTTCCTAATAAAGATGCCATTTTTATGCATGATGGGGCACCTTGCAACAAGCCAAAAGTGTTTCCAAATACTTGGAAGAAAAGCAACTGAAAGTATTGCCCCGGCCAGATAATAGGAATGATATAAACTCAACCGAAAATTTATGGGCTATTGTGAAACAGAGGATTAGAAAATTTACAATAACCATCAAACAAGATCTCATGGAGAAACTAGAGGAAATCTGGTACATTGACAATGATATTACAATGTCATGTGAACGTTAATAAAATAATGCCAAACAGGATAAAAAGGTTGATTAAGAACAAAGGCATGCATATAAAGTATTGAATGTACGTAGATGTAAATGTGTAATAAATGTAACGTATTGGAAAAAATGTCTTTAGCCTAATAATTTGAACACGTCTGTAGATGCAGATGCTGTCCAAAGTGTGGATGCCTCCATGAAAGTGAAGAGAGTTAAGGAAACTGAAATATTTAACAGATGTTCAAAAATGGAATAGTCGTAAATTTAAAATATCATTTACTTTATGGACCAAATGTTTAGTACTATCCGCTAATGTGGAATGGAACTAGTTGCAGGCAGAAAAGAGGAAGATTTTCGAAATGCATCCTATTTTGTAGTTCGTGTTGTTAGTTGATGAATTATCTGGTTGATTTTTTAAATGACAAAAAAACTCCATTTTTTTAGAATACTCATTTTCTTTCCTTTCTTCGCATGATGAATGATTTGGAGTTTATGGTACATGTTTCGGTCCGTGTGTGCGTTGTGTGTGAGATACTTCGCAAATGCTCTTGGATTATTTTTGTTAATTTTCGTGTGCTCTTTCAATCAAATCCAAAAATTCCTTCCGGTTTGCATGGTGTGTACCATGTCACAACCGTGAAATCCACTTTGACATATTCGTAGTTTGTTCCGTCATATGGGTGATGCCCTCAATGCAGATTTTGTAATTGCACAGGATTATTCAAAAACCATTTCCTGTAGGACAAACAGGGTGAACCAGAACTCCACCGACAAACTTTCATAGGTGGTTGTGTGGACAGAAAAATGTGAAAAAAAGTGTAGTAAACTTGGGCAACTTCACACCTTAAGGACTGTGGGCACTACATCTTCGACACTGAAATTAATCCATTCTAGCAGAAGCTCTCGGATTTTTCTATGTTGAGAAGTGGTGGTATGAACCAAAACAAGGAAAAAATTTCCAGTAAGCATATCCAGTAACCAAGGAGTCAAGGTTCAAATTGGTTCAAACGGCTCTGAGCACTATGGGACATCGGTGGTCATCAGTCCCCTAGAACTTAGAAATACTTAAACCTAACTAACCTAACGTGAGGCAATACTGACCTTACGACTTATCTTAGAAGAAAGATTAAGGAAAGGCAAACCTACGTTTCTAGCATTTGTAGACTTACAGAAAGCTTTTGACAATGTTGACTGGAATACTCTCTTTCAAATTCTAAAGGTGGCAGGGGTAAAATACAGGGAGCGAAAGGCTATTTACAATTTGTACAGAAACCAGATGGCGGTTATAAGAGTCGAGGGACATGAAAGGGAAGCAGTGGTTGGGAAGGGAGTAAGACAGGGTTGTAGCCTCTCCCCGATGTTGTTCAATCTGTATATTGAGCAAGCAGTAAAGGAAACAAAAGAAAAGTTCGGAGTAGGTATTAAAATTCATGGAGTAGAAATAAAAACTTTGAGGTTCGCCGATGACATTGTAATTCTGTCAGAGACAGCAAAGGACTTGGAAGAGCAGTTGAATGGAATGGACAGTGTCTTGAAAGGAGGATATAAGATGAACATCAACAAAAGCAAAACAAGGATAATGGAATGTAGTCTAATTAAGTCGGGTGATGCTGAGGGAATTAGATTAGGAAATGAGGCACTTAAAGTAGTAAAGGAGTTTTGCTATTTGGGGAGCAAAATAACTGATGATGGTCGAAGTAGAGAGGATATAAAATGTAGGCTGGCAATGGCAAGGAAAGCGTTTCTGAAGAAGAGAAATTTGTTAACATCCAGTATTGATTTAAGTGTCAGGAACTCATTTCTGAAAGTATTTGTATGGAGTGTAGTCATGTATGGAAGTGAAACGTGGACGATAACCAGTTTGGACAAGAAGAGAATAGAAGCTTTCGAAATGTGGTGCTACAGAAGAATGCTGAAGATTAGATGGGTAGATCACATAACTAATGAGGAAGTATTGAATAGGATTGGGGAGAAGAGAAGTTTGTGGCACAACTTGACCAGAAGAAGGGATCGGTTGGTAGGACATATTCTGAGGCATCAAGGGATCACCAATTTAGTATTGGAGGGGAGCGTGGAGGGTAAAAATCGTAGAGGGAGACCAAGAGATCAATACACTAAGCAGATTCAGAAGGATGTAGGTTGCAGTAGGTACTGGGAGATGAAAAAGCTTGCACAGGATAGAGTAGCATGGAGAGCTGCATCAAACCAGTCTCAGGACTGAAGACCACAACAACAACAACAACAACAACAACAATTAACCTAAGGACATCACAAACATCCATGCCCGATGCAGGACTCGAACTTGCGACTGTAGCAGTCGCTCTGTTCCGGACAGAAGCGCCTAGAGCCGCTCGGCCACCGCGGCCGGCAAGGAGTCAAGGGTGCTCACCTGAAGTGCTGTCGGTACTTGTTCAGTAGAACACAGTAATGAAGATGAGCAAGTGCTCATAGCTCTCAAGCCATTCATTTTAGAGCTCATGTTTAGCGACAGATTTTTCTTCTTTCGTTCCGTACTACCACTTACGAAAGTTTGTCGGCTGGGTTCTGGTTCACCCTATTTTCCCTATATGACATGACTTTTGAATCATATTCTGTACTAACCCCGATAATAGGGACATAGGTTTATCGGTTTTGGATACGATAGGCATAATCCGGGATTACGATTTTTTTTACGACAACTATAAATAGGCGGATGCGAACGGCCTTGCCACAGGAGTAACACCGGTTCACTTCAGATCACCGACGTTAAGCTCTATGGGACTTGGCTGGCACTTGGATGGACGACCGTCTGGGTCTGTTTAGCACTGTTGGTAATCGGGATGCACTCAGGCCATCTGAGGCCAGTTGAGAAGCTACTTGACCGGAAAGTAGTGGCTCCGGTCACGAAAACTGACAATTGGTGAAAGAGCGATGTGCTGAACCCATGCCCCTCCATAACGCTATGACGCCTGTCGGCTGAAGACGACATGGCGGTCGGTTGGTACCGTTCGACCTTCCGACTGTGTTCTCACACACACACACACACACACACACACACACACACACACACGGAGGGAGGGGGGGTGGTAGGTAGGTAGGTAGGTGTGGAGACTTCAGCCTATAAGAAACTGATAGGTAGCTTCGTATAATGGTCGGTATTGCTGGTACGGGATTTTATCAGTGTCAGTTACAGAAAAATAATTTCCGAAGGCCGCATAAGATGGCTAGGAGGTAAGGCTTACAGGCACAAGCGCACCATCTTCGTACACTCCTGGAAATTGAAATAAGAACACCGTGAATTCATTGTCCAAGGAAGGGGAAACTTTATTGACACATTCCTGGAGTCAGATATATCACATTATCACACTGACAGAACCACAGGCACATAGACACAGGCAACAGAGCATGCACAATGTCGACACTAGTACAGTGTATATCCACCTTTCGCAGCAATGCAGGCTGCTATTCTCCCATGGAGACGATCGTAGAGATGCTGGATGTAGTCCTGTGGAACGGCTTGCCATGCCATTTCCACCTGGCGCCTCAGTTGGACCAGCGTTCGTGCTGGACGTGCAGACCGCGTGAGACGACGCTTCATCCAGTCCCAAACATGCTCAATGGGGGACAGATCCGGAGATCTTGCTGGCCAGGGTAGTTGACTTACACCTTCTAGAGCACGTTGGGTGGCACGGGATACATGCGGACGTGCATTGTCCTGTTGGAACAGCAAGTTCCCTTGCCGGTCTAGGAATGGTAGAACGATGGGTTCGATGACGGTTTGGATGTACCGTGCACTATTCAGTGTCCCCTCGACGATCACCAGTGGTGTACGGCCAGTGTAGGAGATCGCTCCCCACACCATGATGCCGGGTGTTGGCCCTGTGTGCCTCGGTCGTATGCAGTCCTGATTGTGGCGCTCACCTGCACGGCGCCAAACACGCATACGACCATCATTGGCACCAAGGCAGAAGCGACTCTCATCGCTGAAGACGACACGTCTCCATTCGTCCCTCCATTCACGCCTGTCGCGACACCACTGGAGGCGGGCTGCACGATGTTGGGGCGTGAGCGGAAGACGGCCTAACGGTGTGCGGGACCGTAGCCCAGCTTCATGGAGACGGTTGCGAATGGTCCTCGCCGATACCCCAGGAGCGACAGTGTCCCTAATTTGCTGGGAAGTGGCGGTGCGGTCCCCTACGGCACTGCGTAGGATCCTACGGTCTTGGCGTGCATCCGTGCGTCGCTGCGGTCCGGTGCCAGGTCGACGGGCACGTGCACCTTCCGCCGACCACTGGCGACAACATCGATGTACTGTGGAGACCTCACGCCCCACGTGTTGAGCAATTCGGCGGTACGTCCACCCGGCTTCCCGCATGCCACTATACGCCCTCGCTCAAAGTCCGTCAACTGCACATACGGTTCACGTCCACGCTGTCGAGGCATGCTACCAGTGTTAAAGACTGCGATGGAGCTCCGTATGCCACGGCAAACTGGCTGACACTGACGGCGGCGGTGCACAAATGCTGCGCAGCTAGCGCCATTCGACGGCCAACACCGCGGTTCCTGGTGTGTCCGCTGTGCCGTGCGTGTGATCATTGCTTGTACAGCCCTCTCGCAGTGTCCGGAGCAAGTATGGTGGGTCTGACACACCGGTGTCAATGTGTTCTTTTTTCCATTTCCAGGAGTGTATATCGCTGGAATATCACTGCGGAAGAGGGTTGAAATGTCATAAATGTATACCAGAAATACAAATGGAGATAGGATAGAGCCCCAGGGAACATCAGACTCTGATAGAATATTCGCGAAACAGATAACTCCACTGTAATGAAGGTAGCTCGAACGTTCAGGAACGGCTATGGAACGTGTACGCAGTTAATCGAACGAGTTCGCTTGTGCAGCTTTTATACGGGGCTGCCGTATTCCACAGCGCCAGTTTCCTGTTTCGACTTCCGCAGTGCGTTTTAACAGCGTCCATAACGCTGCCGATCCAGTTTTTACTAGCAGTTTTACAACCCACGTATCGCTGCGATTAACACTTCCTGGTACCGGAAGATCCGACAGCTCTCAGTCTGGTTTTTAGACACTCTGAATTTGAAGCTCAGAATCATTTTTCACTCTGGCCAAACATTCTAAAGTTTCCACACCTTGAAACACAAACACCTGTAACCAGTCAATTTTATTTACTTTTCTACTACAAGTTTCTGAGGCCTATAAAGGGTGTTTCAAAAATGCTTTTACTAACTTTGGGACAGGTTTCTTACACAAAATAGGAAAAAGTTTCATGCAAACATATGCCCGAAAGTCCAGCATTTTCGATTTGTTAGTTAAAATTACAATTTAGGTGATTGGAGCTCACCAACAGGTCAACTCATAATGAATACTCGAGATGTTATTCACTTCCTTATAAACACTGATGCACTCGTCGAATCATGGACCGACGCAGCCTTTCAAATACCTGTTGACGTTTTCGAATGATACCTCACACTTCCATCACGATGACGATTTTCTGCATAGACCAGTTATTTATGGTATCGTAAGGCGTAATACTCCAACGAACTGACGTCGGGGAAACGTGCACGCCGTGGAAATTGTCCTCTTCTATCTATCCACGTGTCGATGTTGATTTTTTGTTCGTGTGGTGCACCCATACAAAGTCCCAATTTTTACACAGCCCAATTTTTTACACAATCCAATCAAGTTGTTGTCAGGAATGTTGATGATGATGGTGACAACACCAACACCCAGTCCCGCGTCAGAGAAAGTCCCCAACCCAGCCAGGAATCGAACCCAGGAGCATGTGACCCAGAGGCAGCAACGCTTGCCACTGGACCACAAGGTGTGGACTTATCCATCTGTCATGGTAGGTACCAACCAGAGCATGCAACGCTGAAATGTACTGGAACACCATGATGCATAAAGCACACGTTTCTTGCTCGGTAAGAATTTGATCTCTCTTGGTAGTAGGTAATTTTTTGAAGAACGTGCTTATGTGTATGTATACGAAGATTTCTCAGAACAAAGGGGGATGCAAAAATGAACTGCTGCACACTTCATTCTTTCTACGAAAAATATTAAAACGAAAGTGGTCCGAAAACTGATTTCACTGTAACGTCACTATGCAATCCAAACAGTAAAATGATTTCTGTGTTGATGTACGCTGTTTTAGTTCCCCAGTTCTCTCCAAGAGCAACTGTTCATTAATTGGGGTAAATTTTGTAAGAAATGAAGTCGAATAAAATGAAGACCCTTTTGTTTTGGTCAGCTTGTAGAAAATCCAGCAGGGTGCTGCTTGCTTTATTCGACTAAATGTGGACTGAAAAGTACCGTAGGTACTCACAAGAATACATATAGCGATGCTGAAAACTATCTATTCGAAGCTAATATTGCTCGTCTCCAATAAGTGTTACCAGTTTCAGCCTTTCCACGCCTAAGAAACGCCCTACCGACACTGCTCTCCGGTTTACTGCATCAGTTTCTCTCCACAGATATTACGTCTTGCTTAATTTCATACCTGACTAATGCGTTCGTTTTCCTGTAACTCTGTAATGATTTCTGTCTACATCTTACGAGTTTACAATCATCAGCATTCCAAAAGTGGTTTGAGAAAGTGTGGCACAACAGCCAGCACTTCTACCTTGTAAGCAGAAGACCTGGGTTCGAATCCTGGCACTGGTACAAATTTTAATTCATTGCTTCAGCCTACATCATTACCGTGCATAAAGGTGAGACTCAAAACATCTAATCAACATCAACTGTATATGACTAATACTTTTAATGTTTGATTAAATATACTCCATTTCATGATTACTTTCATTTGCTGCTTAAGCAGTGCAGTTTCTATTTGTTTTTTTTTCTCTGGAAAACGTGTTGACTTATTTGTAAAATCTGATAACACATCACCTCTGTCATCTCTGGCATCACACCCGAAGTTCCTCACTGAAAAACTTGTCTTTACCTTTTGTCCTACTTTGCATTAAAATATACGATCACCCTTGATGTGGGATTAGTTGTCATGGATAAGTCCCTGTAATCTCCTCATAAGAATATGACCATGTTCAGCTATATTCTCAAATCATGTCCGTGAAATGTACTGTCAAAAATCGTTGAAGTGGCTCTGAGCACTATGCGACTTAACTGCTGTGGTCATCAGTCTCCTAGGACTTAGAACTACTTAAACCTAACTAAACTAAGGATATCACACACATCCATGCCTGAGGCAGGATTCGAACCTGCGACCGTAGCAGGAGCGCGGACTGAAGCGCCTAGAACCGCTCGACCACAACGGCCGGCTAAAGGTATTGTCGATGAGTCTGCCACACAACAGCGGAATTCAGTGTCTACCTTTGTTCCCACAAACTGCGTCGTACTGTTGCGATGGAAAACTGTCACATTTCCACTGAATGTGGAAATGAATAGAGTGTAGATGAAATAGAAGACAATTATTAGTTGATAAGTGTAATCAACAAGCTCTTGCAGAAATACTAGACATATCGGTGTTCCACATACGAGGCGTGTGAGAAAAGTAATGAGAGTGCGAGTGATGTGGCAACGCTGTGTTCTACTTGTGTAGACCGGTGTGTTCATCCCTTCCAGTCATCACGTTATTTTTGAGAACGCCGTCAGTGAAGCTGTATGCTGCGAAAAGGGAACAACGGAATTTAGAGCAACGTTGTGCTACCAATCTTTGTGTTAAACTTAGCGAATCCGCAAATGTGACCTACGAAAAAGTGAAACAGGCCAATGGGGAACAACCTTTATTCAACAGCGCAAGTTTTACACTGGCACAAATAATTTTTTGGAAGGCCATGAACACGTCGAAAATGAACTTCGCTCAGGGAGACCTTCAGCTTTAAAGACCGACGAATACGTGTGTATACTCTTGCGAGATCAGGCTAGCATTAAGCAATAAGGAAGATAGTGGCCAATTTACGATCAAGGTGTTGCACCTGCAAAAGGTTTGCATCTACATGTACACTGTGAAAAGTGGCTACACTGAGCCACAGCGCCAAAGATTGCGCCAAGAGTATTATTCCGCCGCCTCCACTGGCAGTGCTTGTCGAGAACTCGTAGTAGGCAGTGCTTGCTGAGATGTCGTAGTGAAAAGTTCTTGTCGAGAAGTCGTGGTGGAGAGTGCTTGCTGAGATGTCGTAGTGAAACGTTCTTGTCGAGAAGTCGTAGTGGAGACTGCTTGTTCCATGTTTTATGCAGTTGTTTGATGGGATAGACAGCAGATGTTGTTCTAATGGAGATATTGTAATGATCAGAGTGCTTTTCGTCAATATATATGAAGGTAAAAAAAAAATTTCCTTTTCTTTTTATTATTTCAGTGTCTTAAATAATGCGTCATTACAGGTTCAGTCTACAAAGCATCTGGCTCGTGTTCTTGTATTAGAGTGTAATTCTGGTTTCCTTACGCAATTATAGTATTTCTATTTTTTTTAATTACTTCAGTACAAATGGTATTTAAAATTTCTTGTCTTATTGAAGAAGAACTTTGCCAGATGTGTACGTTGAATCACACTTCCACACACAGAACAGTTACACTTGTGCTTTGGTTTCGTACGTTTTATAGTTGCTGGGGACTTAATTAATTGTGTTAACGGAAATTTTCATTTCATTCTTTGTTGTTATTCTATGCAGTCGGATTGCGTACTAAAACTAGTCAGGGCCAACCGTTTACGAGACTTCGTAAACGGATTTACAGCTACAAAAAAAAAAAAAAAATTATTTTCATTATATATAATTAAGCCCCCATGCAACTGTTACTCAGCAATTCACACTTAAGTGCCTGGCAGAGAGTTCATCGAACCAATTTCATACTACTTCTCTACCATTCCACTCTCGAATGGCGCTTGGGAAAAAGAAACACCTAAATCATTCCGTTCGAGCTCTGCTTTCTCATATTTTATTATGATAGTCATTTCTCCCTACGTAGGTGGGTGCCAACAAAATATTTTCACGTTCGGAAGAGAAAGTTGGTGATTGAAATTTCGTAAAGAAGACCGCCTTTGTTTCAGTGACTTCCACCCCAACTGGCGTATCATATCAGTGACACTCTCACCCCTATTGCGCGATAACACGGAACGAACTGCCCTTCTTTGCAATTTTTAGATGTGCTCCGTCAATCCTACCTGGTAAGGATCTCACACCGCGCAGCAATAGTCCAGCAGAGGACGGACACGTGTAATGTAGGCTGTCTGATTAGTGGGTTTTTCGCATCTTCTAAGTGTTCTGCCAACAAAGCGCAGTATTTCTTTCGCCTTCCCCACAATATTATCTATGTGGTCTTTCGAATTTAAGTTGCTCGTTACTTTAATTCCTAGGCATTTAGTCAAATTGGCAGCCCTTAGATTAGTGCGATTTATCGTATACCCAAAATTTATCGGATCTCTTTTAGTACCCATGTGGATGATCTCGCACTTTTCTTTGTTTAGTGCCAATTGCCACTTTTCACACCATACAGAAATTCTCTCTAGGTCATTTTGTAATTGGTATTGATCGTCTGATGATTTTACTAGTCGGTAAATTACAGCGTCATATGCAAACAATGTAAAGGGGCTGCTCAGATTTTCACCTAGATCATTTACGTAATTCATGAACAGCAGAGGGCCTATGACACTATCTTGCGGAAAGCCGGATATCACTTCTGTTCTACTCGATGATTTACCGCCTATCACTACGAACTGTGACCTCTCTGAGAAGAAATCACACAACTGCAACGATACTCCATATGCACGCAATTTGATTAATAGTCCCTTGTGACGAATGGTATCAAAAGCCCTCTGGAAATCTGGGAATATGGAATCTATCTGAGATCCTTTGTTGACAGCACTCAATTACTTCATGCTAATAAAGGCTAGCTGTGTTACACAAGAACGATATTTTCTGAATCCGTGTTGGTTATGTATCAATAAGTCATTTTCTTCAAGGTGGTTCATAATGTTCGAGTACAGTATATCGTCCAAAATGCTGCTGCAAATTGCGGTCAGAGATCTTTTGGAACAGACCTTTTGTGAAGTGAGCGGTTGTATATGATCGCTAAGAAAGGCGCTATTGTGTCTGCATACTCCGAGAGGAAAAAAAATGGCTCTGAGAAGTATGGGACTTGACATCTATGGTCATCAGTCCCCTAGAACTTAGAACTACTTAAACCTAACTAACCTAAGGACATCACACAACACCCAGTCATCACGAGGCAGAGAAAATCCCTGAGCCCGCCGGGAATCGAACACGGGAACCCGGGCGCGGGAAGCGACTCCGAGAGGAACCTGATTGGTATAACGTCTGGACCAGAAGACTTGCCTTTCTTAAGTAATATGAGTTGTTTCGCAACACTTAAGATATCTACTTTTATGTCACTCATGCTAGCAGCTGTTCTGGTTTCGAATTCTTTCGTACCAAAACTGTTTCGAAAAAACTGAGAACTAAGCAGAAAGATAATCGACGAAAAGTGAGAGGATGACCAATGACCACAAATGGATCCGTCATGTTATCACAGGTTAATGGATCGTGGATTTTTGAGTCACGATCCTGCGACGAAGCGGCAAACTGAAGTGCGGTACACTGAGGCATCTCCACGACCGCCAAAAGCTGGAATGAGCAAATCAAACAATGCTGATTTGTTTGTATCGTGCATAAAGAATTTGTTCCTCCAGGACAAACCGCCAACCAAGTGTTTTACAAAGCTGTTCTTGAAAGGTCCAGGAAAAGGGTGACTCAAGTGAGACCGCGCACTGCAGACAAGTGGATGCTTCATCATGACAACGCACCATGTCACAGGGCCACTACCATCTCGGAATTTTTGACCTCCAAAGATATTCTTTCTGTTCTATAGCCCCCCCCCCCCAGTTCGCCTGATCTCAGTCCTTGTGACATTCTTCTTTTCTCTAAATTGAGGAGTTTCTTAAAAGGACTTCGTTTTGGGACTCTGAAAAACATTCAAAAGAGTGTGACACATTGAAGATTCTACCAGTTGAAGCTGTTCGGCGCTGATACTACGCTGGGGTACAGCTGCCGAGTTAACTGCTTTGAAGGGGATAATATTATGGTTTGAAAAAAAAAACTTCGGTTGATATAAAATCAGTATCATTACTTTTCTCACACTTCTTGTACAAGGATATGATGAACATTAAGCATACCTGGCCTCTATCCTTATTATTTACATTGCAAGGTGGCTATAATTTCGCACCTTACAAACACCCATCCACATACTTTGCCGTGATCTACAAACACAATTAACTATCTTGTGATATGAAACTTCCTGGCAGATTAAAACTGTGTGCCCGACCGAGACTCGAACTCGGGACCTTTGCCTTTCGCGGGCAAGTGCTCTACCATCTGAGCTACCGAAGCACGTCACGTACACCTTGTAAATAACTGTTAATGCTTATTAAATGAAAGGTGACGGATAGTCTTTATTATCATACTAGTAGAGGTTGGAACGACACTGAAAATGAAATGGCAGGCGGAACTCAAGCCCTGGGTGGAAGGACCACACAGGTGTGTTGGTCCTACTTAAGCAGAGGAAGTAGCAAGATGAATGTTGGGACACAATAGAGTCGCGACCGGTCGGCTTTGTAGCTGGACAAAAGGGATTATACTTCGGTATCTTGACGTAGCTGAGATCAAGAAGGAAATGTCACCTCGTAAATCACGCAGGCTGGGTTATTTTCAAGGATTTTTACTCAGAAGTGTACCGTTGTACGATTATACACTCCTGGAAATTGAAATAAGAACACCGTGAATTCATTGTCCCAGGAAGGGGAAACTTTATTGACACATTCCTGGGGTCAGATACATCACATGATCACACTGACAGAACCACAGGCACATAGACACAGGCAACAGAGCATGCACAATGTCGGCACTAGTACAGTGTATATCCACCTTTCGCAACAATGCAGGCTGCTATTCTCCCATGGAGACGATCGTAGAGATGCTGGATGTAGTCCTGTGGAACGGCTTGCCATGCCATTTCCACCTGGCGCCTCAGTTGGACCAGAGTTCGTGCTGGACGTGCAGACCGCGTGAGTCGACGCTTCATCCAGTCCCAAACATGCTCAATGGGGGACAGATCCGGAGATTTTGCTGGCCAGGGTAGTTGACTTACACCTTCTAGAGCACGTTGGGTGGCACGGGATACATGCGGACGTGCATTGTCCTGTTGGAACAGCAAGTTCCCTTGCCGGTCTAGGAATGGTAGAACGATGGGTTCGATGACGGTTTGGATGTACCGTGCACTATTCAGTGTCCCCTCGACGATCACCAGTGGTGTACGGCCAGTGTAGGAGATCGCTCCCCACACCGTGATGCCGGGTGTTGGCCCTGTGTGCCTCGGTCGTATGCAGTCCTGATTGTGGCGCTCACCTGCACGGCGCCAAACACGCATACGACCATCATTGGCACCAAGGCAGAAGCGACTCTCATCGCTGAAGACGACACGTCTCCATTCGTCCCTCCATTCACGCCTGTCGCGACACCACTGGAGGCGGGCTGCACGATGTTGGGGCGTGAGCGAAAGACGGCCTAACGCTGTGCGGGACCGTAGCCCAGCTTCATGGAGACGGTTGCGAATGGTCCTCGCCGATACCCCAGGAGCAACAGTGTCCCTAATTTGCTGGGAAGTGGCGGTGCGGTCCCCTACGGCACTGCGTAGGATCCTACGGTCTTGGCGTGCATCCGTGCGTCGCTGCGGTCCGGTCCCAGGTCGACGGGCACGTGCACCTTCCGCCGACCACTGGCGACAACATCGATGTACTGTGGAGACCTCACGCCCCACGTGTTGAGCAATTCGGCGGTACGTCCACCCGGCCTCCCGCATGCCCACTATACGCCCTCGCTCAAAGTCCGTCAACTGCACATACGGTCCACGTCCACACTGTCGCGGCATGCTACCAGTGTTAAAGACTGCGATGGAGCTCCGTATGCCACGGCAAACTGGCTGACACTGACGGCGGCGGTGCACAAATGCTGCGCAGCTAGCGCCATTTGACGGCCAACACCGCGGTTCCTGGTGTGTCCGCTGTGCCGTGCGTGTGATCATTGCTTGTACAGCCCTCTCGCAGTGTCCGGAGCAAGTATGGTGGGTCTGACACACCGGTGTCAATGTGTTCTTTTTTCCATTTCCAGGAGTGTAGGTTTTTCCTCGCAAACTTTCGAGAATGAGATTCGCCTTCTGGAGTTACGATGGAGGGGAGCCGAGTTTTGCTGGGAAGCCAGCAGTGGAGAGAAAATGTCTTCCGTTTCGAGCGCTCAGGTTTCATGGTTGCTCAGTATCAGCTTTATTGCTATCTTTGCTCTCAGGAGATTTATAGTTACAATGATCAGCCACTGTACTGTTGCGAACTTAAATTATTCTGGACTTCGCCTCTGGTAGCGATTCTTTGTTGAGTATGCTGCGTTCAGTGATTGAGAGCACTTCCTCTGTCTCTACTCATGTAGAGACGTTATCTGAATTCTGTCCTAGTGGCCGGGAGTTCGAGTTTCTTGTGTGTAGAACACAGAGAGGAGAAGACAGTATTAGATTATAATAATCAGGGGACCGCCATCTGCCATCGTAGTGTTTGAAAGAGTTTTATTGTTTTTGGCTGGGGTCCTTCCATCGTCGCAGACGTGTACGAGAACCAACACTCCGACGCACCGGAGCTGTACATACGATGATATTGCTAATTGCTTTGGCTTATTAGGGCTATTAAGCTAAGCAGCTGTGATCACGTAAATTTTATTTCCACTAAGTTTGCACGCCATTGTAGATCATATTTGAAAGTAGTGTCTTCTAGTGTTGGGTATGTAGGTGATGTCAGTCATCTCGCGTTATTTATATTAGATCTTGTAGCCATAAAAAGGGGCAGATTGGCAATTGATTTATCATATTAGTTAGCAAACACATTTGTATCTCTTTATGTCCATTGGACATTTATATATAAACATTTGTAATTGTATAAAGGGGTTTTAATCTACAATAAATGTATAAGCGGAAATAGCATTTATCATTTAGTAGTTACTAGTTCCCTTAATGATTAAGTTTATGTTTTAATTTATATGTTAAAGAGCAAGAACGAGAAGAGAATATCACCATTAAGAGATCCTGGTATCTTCTACAGAGGGCAGTCAGACAGGGCCGAATCTTGATTTTCGCGTTCAGTATTTCCCGTTGCGCACTTTCATTTTACACTCGCCTGGAGTAACATCTTGGACAAGGACTACCCATTCGTCTCTGTTCCGCATACGTTCTCTCCTTATTGCGTCACCGAGTGAGGTGAGGCAGGGGTTAGCGCACTGGACACGCGTGTAGGAGGACGATGGTTCAAACCTGCGTCCGGCCATCCTGATACATGTTTTCTGTGATTTCCCTAAATCACTTCAGGCAAATGCCGCGAAGGTTCCTGTATAAGGGCACGGCCGACTTCCCTCCGCATCCATCCCTAATCCGATCGGACCGACGGACTCGATGTTTGGTATTAAACTGATCAGCCACAAAACTATGACCACCGACCTACTGTCGACATAAACCCGTCCAGGAGATAGCAGTGTCACTTGAATAATGACTGCTAGTCAGACAAACGCACGGTGTGTGTAGCATCAGTGAGGGTGCTGTCCCTCCGTTGAATGGCGTATCATCATAGATTAAGGGTCGACCTGCGACAGCAATCGCACAACTTGCGTACAGGCCGCTAGACGCCGCCGCGAGCACTAAGAGTGCATTGCGATCGCAGACGAGCTTCTTGCGTACGGGCCGCGAGGTGCCGCTACGAGCGCAACCGTATACAGGGTGTTACAAAAAGGTACGGCCAACCTTTCAGGGAACATTCCTCACACACAAATAAAGAAAATATGTTATGTGGACATGTGCCCGGAAACGCTTAATTTCCATGCTAGAGCTCATTGTAGTTTCGTCAGTATGTACTTTACTTCCTCCATTCACCGCCAGTTGGTCCAATTGAAGGAAGGTAATGTTGACTTCGGTGCTTGTGTTGACATGCGACTCATTGCACTACAGTACTAGCATCAAGCACATCAGTACGTAGCATCAACAGGTTAGTGTTCATCACGAACGGGGTTTTGCAGTCAGTGCAATGTTTACAAATTCGGAGTTGGCAGGCGCCCGTTTGATGTATGGATTAGCAAGGGGCAATAGCCGTGGCGCGGTACGTTTGTATCGAGACAGATTTCCAGAACGAAGGTGTCCCGACAGGAAGACGTTCGAAGCAATTGATCGGCGTCTTAGGGAGCACGGAACATTCCAGCCTATGACTCGCGACTGGGGAAGACCTAGAACGACGAGGACACCTGCAATGGACGAGGCAATTCTTCGTGCAATTGACGATAACCCTAATGTCAGCGTCAGAGAAGTTGCTGCTGTACAAGGTAACGTTGACCACGTCACTGTATGGAGAGTGCTACGGGAGAACCAGTTGTTTCCGTACCGTGTACAGCGTGTGCAGGCACTATCAGCAGCTGATTGGCATCCACGGGTACACTTCTGCGAATGGTTCATCCAACAATAAGTCAATCCTCATTTCAGTGCAAATGTTCTCTTTACGGATGAGGCTTCATTCCAACGTGATCAAATTGTAAATTTTGATAATCAACATGTGTGGGCTGACGAGAATCCGCACGCAATTGTGCAATCACGTCATCAACACAGATTTTCTGTGAACGCTTGGGCAGGCATTGTTGGTGATGTCTTGATTGGGCCCCACGTTCTTCCATCTACGCTCAATGGAGCACGTTATCATGATTTCATACGGGATACTCTACCTGTGCTGCTAGAACATGTGCCTTTACAAGTACGACACAACATGTGGTTCTTGCACGATGGAGCTCCTGCACACTTCAGTCGAAGTGTTCGTACGCTTCTCAACAACAGATTCGGTGACCGGGGCGGACCAATTCCATGGCCTCCACGCTCTCCTGACCTCAACCCTCTTGACTTTCATTTATGGGGGCATTTGAAAGCTCTTGTCTACGCAACCCCGGTACCAGATGTAGAGCGTGTTCGTATTGTGGACGGCTGTTATACAATACGCCATTCTCCAGGGCTGCATCAGCGCATCAGGGATTCCATGCGACGGAGGGTGGATGCATGTATCCTCGCTAACGGAGGACATTTTGAACATTTCCTGTAACAAAGTGTTTGAAGTCACGCTGGTACGTTCTGTTGCTGTGTGTTTCCATTCCATGACGAATGTGATTTGAAGAGAAGTAATAAAATGAACTCTAACATGGAAAGTAAGCGTTTCCAGGCACATGTCCACATAAAGTATTTTCTTTCTTTGTGTGTGAGGAATGTTTCCTGAAAGTTTGGCCGTAAGTTCGGCCAGCTCTCATTTTGTTGGCATCTCATTTCTGCCTATTCTCATATTTGCTTAGTTGCTTAGCTCTTATTCGTTTATGGGTCGTGTTATTGTGGTCTCTTTCAGCCATTATGATTGTTTTGATTTACTCCCAATTGAGAAGTGCTCATTTTGGCATTCCACTTTTGCATTTTTCTCATTGTGCTAATAATGTGCTCTTTAGCTTTTTACAGTTAAATTGATTAACGTAGTCTTATGTAGTGTTTGTTCATTTCAGCCTGTTCATATTTTGATGTTATTTAAATACTGTAATAATTATCGGAAGCATCTTCCCTTAAACTTGTGTAAAGTATTCTCGATGTAGGATTTGTTCTGTGACACAGGTGTAAGGTTTTGAATATAAATTATATACGAAACTGTGCTTTAAGAGGAATTTATTTTTAAAGTATGTACTACAGGAGAGAGTCTATACAAGGGCGATGTACTTGCGGACAATATTCTGGAAATGGAAGAGAATGTAGATGAAGGAGAAGTGGGAGGTACAATACTGCGTGAAGAGTTTGACAGAGCACTGAAGACCTGAGTCGAAACAAGGCCCCGGGAGTAGACAACATTCCATTGGAACTACTGACGCCCTTGGGAGAGCCAGTCCTGACAAAACTCTACCATCTGGTGAGCAAGATGTAGGAGACAGGCGAAATACCCTCAGACTTCAAGAAGAATATAATAATTCCAATCCCAAAGAAAGGAGGTGTAGACAGATGTGAAAAATACCGAACTATCAGGTTAATAAGACACTGCTGCAAAATACTAACACGAATTCTTTACAGGCGAATGGAAAAACTGGTAGAAGCCGACCTCGGGGAAGATCAGTTTGGATTCCGTAGAAATGTTGGAACACGTGAGGCAATACTGACCGTACGACTTATCCTAGAAAATAGATAAGGAAAGGCAAACCTACGTTTCTAGCATTTGTAGACTTAGAGAAAGCTTTTGACAATGTTGACTGGAATACTCTCTTTCAAATTCTAAAGGTGACAGGGGTAAAATACAGGGAGCGAAAGGCTATTTACAATTTGTACAGAAACCAGATGGCAGTTATAAGAGTCGAGGGACATAAAAGGGAAGCAGCGGTTGGGAAGGGAGTGAGACAGGGTTGTAGCCTCTCCCCGATGTTATTCAATCTGTATATTGAGCAAGCAGTAAAGGAAACAAAAGAAAAATTTGAATTAGGTATTAAAATACATGGAGAAGAAATAAAAACTTTGAGGTTCGCCGATGACATTGTAATTCTGTCAGAGACAGCAAAGGACTTGGAAGAGCAGTTGAACGGAATGGACAGTGTCTTGAAAGGAGGATATAAGATGAACATCAACAAAAGCAAAACGAGGATAATGGAATGTAGTCGAATTAATTCGGGTGATGCTGAGGGAATTAGATTAGGAAATGAGACACTTAAAGTAGTAAAGGAGTTTTGCTATTTGGGGAGCAAAATAAGTGATGATGGTCGAAGTAGAGAGGATATAAAATGTAGATTGGCAATGGCAAGGAAAGCGTTTCTGAAGCAGAGAAATTTGTTAACATCGAGTTTCAGGAAGTCGTTTCTGAAGGTATTTGTATGGAGTGTAGACATGTATGGAAGTGAAACGTGGACCATAAATTATTTGGACAAGAAGAGAATAGAAGCTTTCGAAATGTGGTGCTCCAGAAGAACGCTGGAGATTAAATGGGTAGATCACATAACTAATGAGGAGGTAATGAATAGGATTGGGGAGAAGAGAAGTTTGTGGCACAATTTGACAAGAGGAAGGGACCGGTTGGTAGGACATGTTCTAAGGCATCAAGGGATCACCAGTTTGGTATTGGAGGGCAGCGTGGAGGGTAAAACTCGTAGAGGGAGACCGAGAGATGAATACACTAAGCAGATTCAGAAGAATGTAGGTTGCAGTAGGTACTGGGAGATGAAGTAGCTTGCACAGTATAGAGTAGCATGGAGAGCTGCATCAAACCAGTCTCAGGACTGAAGACCACAACAACAACTACATCATACGACGATTTTGTGATATGAGGGAGAAATTTGAGGGGCGAACCCATGGAAATAGTCTTAAGTGATCCCCTTTAAAAATAAAAGTTTGTGTGACACTGAAGGACGTGACACTGTAGGCACCGAAAATTCATATGTATATAAAAATATACGTCACAATGGGGATAGCGCGCGATATCCCAGTTTGGCCATGGGCAGATTTCGATGGCATGGAGGCTCGCCACGAGAAGCTCGATAGTTGCACAACTTGTCGACTGTTAGAGGAGTGCCGTGGTGTCTTCAAAACGTGGCGAGAGCAAGGTGAAACCACGTTTAGACGTCTTGAGTTTGTGCGGCTAACCCTTACAGATGTCGGACGTCGTAGACTGGCCAGACTGACAGAACAGGACAGGCGACGAACTATGGAGCAACTAGCATCTGACTTTTATGCCGGCTAGAGTGCAAGTGTGTGTGAATACACAGTGCACCGAACGATGGGCTTCCACAACGGACGAGCCATGCATGTACCAATGTTAACACGTAGGCGCAATGGCAGAGCGTTGCATGGTCTGATGAACCCCCATACGTTCATCATACCGAAGGGAGGAGGCGAATGCGTCGTCTTCCAGGGAAACAGCACCTTGGCAGATGTACTGCAAGATGGAGATTAGCTGGCGGCGACTCCATTATGGGCTAAGGACGATTTACGTGGGCATCCATTGGAGGATTGGAGCTCGTGAAAGGTGCCATGATGGCGAAAGAGTATCGTACACTGGTTGCAGACCACGTACACTGCTTCATGACGATCCTGTTTCCCGACGGTAGAGGGAAAATACGAGGGGCGTTCAGAAAGTAAGCTCCGATCGGTCGCGAAATGGAAACGACTATGAAAATCCGATAAAGCTTTGCACAGATGTGTTGGGTAGTGTCTCTAGTATAACCCCAGTTAGCATCACGTCGCTCTTCTCATTTCTGAGCTCGCAGTGAGTGCGTAAAGATGTCTAGAAAATAGTGTCTGCCGCCAAGTACGAGGGCCTGGTGAGAAATTTCGCCTGAAGCTATGCAGCTAACATTACATAACTGTCGTGCTGTTTCGTCTTCACGACAATTCTCAGCCGCATTCTGCAGGGGCAATGAAGATGCTCCTGCATCGTTTTCAAATGGAAATGTGAGATTACCCACAATACAGTCCGCAATTGTCTCCCCCTGAGTTTCATCTCTGGTCACATGAACCGCTGTCTTTGAAGACAACATTTTGACACAGACAACGAGATGTAGGCCAGCGTGGAGAATTGGCGGAAAGCACTGGCGGCTGCCTTCTATGATGAGGCTATTGAAAAGTTGGTACAACGCTATGACAAAAGTCTAAGTCAGAACGGCGACTACGTAGAGAAGTAGCTGAAAGGTGTAGCTAATTGTTACAAGTAAAACATTTCTGATGTTCACTGTGGTTTCAATTTGGCAATCAATCGGAGCTTACTTTCTAAACAGGCCTCGTACTTTGCCATGTCAGAAGGCCAGGAGTTTGATGGAGGTGTTTGAGTAACACAGTGCCGAGTTACAATTCATGTGCTGGCCACATTGAACTCGATCGAATCGGTCAAACACATCTGGGATGTGGCGTCAGAGCTTAGTGCTCCTCATAAATTGTTCAAATGGCTCTAAGCACTATGGGACTTAACGTCTGAGGTCATCAATGCCCCAGACTTAGCACTACTTAAACCTAACTAACCTAAGGACAGCACACACATCCATGCCCGGGCCGGATTCGAACCTGCGACTGTAGCAGCAGCGCGGTTCCCGACTGAAGCGCCTAGAACCGCTCGGCCACATCGGCCGGCATAGCTCCTCTCCCCATGGCCTCAGTGCTTACGTGCCTGCCGCGACGCTTCGCCGCCTTTATCCGTGTCAAAGGTGGGCATACCGGCTGTTACATAGGTCGTCATAATATTCTGCCTCTTCCGTGCATAAGAGCAAAACCTGGCAAGCGATATGGAGCAACATTCATAGCCGGCATCTACCAACGAGTGTGAGAGCTCAGTGGTATATCGCGGTCAATCAGAAAATTGCACCGAACTCCAAGCTCTGGACGACCACTGCATGTTTCAGTGTTAATACTTTGCCGTCCGGCGACACCACAGTGGTGTCGTGTGCATAGTATCGCGCAGTGGCCGGCGACAGCACTTTAGGATCTTTTTTCATTCTGTTGATGTTTTGTTTAGGTAACAATAGGTTACACACGTGAACAATTTTTTTTGTTTTTATAAGTACTTGTGCTCTTTCATCATGGCAGGCGAAAGAGACGACACGATTATTTACGGACGACTTGGCCGATTGGAAAGAAGACACTGGATATCGAAAAAATGAAAATGAAGCAGAATCGGCGGAAGTGAAATATGTCCATGAAGAATTCGGCAACGCTTGCCAACTGATTCGGATGAATCAGACGAAGAAGACAGACTATGATTTACTGAGGACCAATAATAAATTTGAAGGATCTCCGGGTCCACACATATTTCCCAAAGATACACACAGCGTCGTGGATATCGTGGAATTATATATTGGGAACGATCTCTTTGAATATATTAGCAACGAAACCAAGAAGTATTACTGTCAAAATTGCAATAGAAGGAAACTGAATAAAAAATGTTGTGACTTGGCCAGACAGCCAAGCCACTGGGAGGTAGCCGAAAGGCACGCGTTTAAGCTCACGCAGGCTGGCGTGAGATCTGGAACAGGTAAAGTAATTATACTATACTATCAAGAAAAGTACGTAGCTGCTGGAATACTTAACTTTAATCCATGATTGTTGAACATCGGTCTGACGGTACATGCATCACAAGATAAATAGCAATTACTAACAGCAAATGATAATGGTGCCTTGCTAGGTCGTAGCAAATGACGTAGCTGAAGGCTATGCTAACTATCGTCTCGGCAAATGAGAGCGTATTTTGTCAGTGAACCATCGCTAGCAAAGTCGGCTGTACAACTGGGCCGAGTGCTAGGAAGTCTCTCTAGACCTGCCGTGTGGCGGCGCTCGGTCTGCAATCACTGATAGTGGCGACACGCGGGTCCGACGTATATTAGCGGACCGCGGCCGATTTAAGGGCTACCACCTAGCAAGTGTGGTGTCTGGCGGTGACACCACAAAAAAATGCCAAAATCTCGAAGTTACGGGACCCGAACTTAGAAATTAGTTTGGGATTGCTATGCTTATGGGAATTGTAAAAAAAAAAAAGCATTGTTCGATTACTATTCGTCAACGAATCGGTTGATACACAATTTTTACATAGGTCCGCAGGAGAACTTCTGTAAAGTTTGGAAGGTAGGAGACGAGATACTGCCAGAAGTAAAGCTGTGAGGACCGGGCGTGAGTCATGCTTCGGTAGCTGAGATGGTAGAGCACTTGCCCGCGAAAGGCAAAGGTCCCGAGTTCGAGTCTCGGTCGGGCACACAGTTTTAATCTACCAGGAAGTTTCAATTTTTACGTATTTCGCAAAACGATGTCCCTGCACCCGATTGAGACAAATATAATATTTACATTTTTCCGCCAACAACAATAAACCGGATAATGCCGACCGGCATTTGAAAATGCAGTTCGTAATTGATTATTTTTCCAAAAAGTTTAAAGAAACGTTTAATATAAGAACATCTCAGTTGATGAAGGAATGATACCGAGGCGTGGACAGTTAAATTTTAAAGTTCACAATCCGTGGAAAATTGAGAAATATGAGAAATATGGCTTACTCGTTCGGATGCTGTATGATTCGAGCACGGGGTGCATTTCCTCATTCAAGATATATTCCGGCGCTGGGCAGCCTTTAGCAAAAGCAGTGATGGAACTATTGATACCTTCTTATAGAAAGTGGCATCATCTCTACATGGATAATTACTTTAAAAGAAAATTCGAGTTTGTAGAACGATACGGTAAAATAGAGGATTTCCGGAAATATTAAAGCGCGCAAAAAATGTGTTTGAAGCTTGTCATCAACGGAAAGGTGACAAGCGGCCGGCGACAAGGCAAGTAATCCGAATTAGCGCGGCCGGCGCCAAGCGAATAAATTTGTAAGAGACGTGCGGACGACAAAGTGTTAACACGACAACGCTGGCAACTACAGATGAAATGTGACCTTCGGCTCTGGACTTTGGGGCAGAGGCAGAGCATTGGATGGTCTGATGAATGCCGATACCTTCTTCATCATGCCGATGCGAGGGCATGAATCCGTCTTCTTTCAGGTGAACCGCCCATTGACACCCCGTGGATCCAGTGGACCTCGTGCAAGGCACCAAGATAGCCGAGGAGTATCGTAGGCTACTTACAGACAACGTACACCCCTTCGTGATGACTATGTTTCCCGACGACAGTGGTATTTTTCAACAAGATAATGCGCCATGTCAGGAGGCCAGGAGTGTGAATGGTTCGAGGAACAAAGTGGAATTGCTACTGATGTGCTGGCCTCCCACCTCGCCAGGTCGGAACCGGATCGAACACACCTGGGATGTGATTTAACGTGGCGTCAGCACTCATCGCGCACCTCCCCAGAATTTAACGGAATTAGGTGTGGCGTGACTGCAGATGTGGTGCCGGCTGCCTCCAGCCACCAACCCAGGCCTCACTGCTTCCATGCCACGACGCGTCACCGCACCCGTGGCACAAGTGGCCAGACCAGCTTTTAGGTGGGTGGTCGTTACGTTCTGGCTGATCAATGTACCGGGTGATCAAGAAGTCAGTATAAATTTGAAAACTGAATAAATCACGGAATAATGTAGACAGAGAGGTACAAATTGACACACATGCTTGGAATGACATGGAGTTTTATTAGAACCGAAAAAAACATACTTAAGTTCAAAAAATGTCCGACAGATGGCGCTTCATCTGATCAGAATAGCAATAATTAGCATAACAAAGTATGGCAAAGCAAAGATAATATCCATTACAGGAAATGCTCAATATGTCCACCATCATTCCTCAAGAATAGCTGTAGTCGAGGAATAATATTGTGAACAGCACTGTAAAGCATGTCCGGAGTTATCGTGAGGCATTGACGTCGGATGTTGTCTTTCAGCATCCCTAGAGACGTCGGTCGATCACGATACACTTGCTACTTCAGGTAACCCCAAAGCCAATAATCGCACGGACTGAGGTCTGCGCACCTGGGAGGCCAAGCATGACGAAAGTGGCGGCTGAGCACACGATCACCACCAAACGACGCGCGCAAGAGATCTTTCACGCGTCTAGCAATATGGGGTGGAGCGCCATCCTGCATAAACATGGTACGTTCCAGCAGGTCTGTATCAGCCAGGCTGGGGATGATGCGATTCTATATTATATCGGAGTTCCTCGCACCCATCACGATAGCAGTTTTGCTGTCCAGTGCCATCTGTCGGACATTTTGTGATTTTTTTTTGTTCTAATAAAACTCCATGTCATTCCAAGCATGTGTGTCAATATTTACCTCTCCATCTACATTATTCCGTGGTTTATTAAGTTTTGAAATTTCTACTGACTTTTTGATCACCCGGTATATGAGACGTATTACTATTCCTCCTAGAACATTGTTTGTGCGGGTGGTGCCGGGAGATATGGCTGGAGCGGCCGTGCTCTGTACCCGGCCGCGAGGCCGTTGCCTTCGCGCTGACCGCCCCCTGCCGCCCCCGCGCCGCCCCCGCCTGGGGGCAGGTAATCGATGCGCCACGTGGCGGCTCAGCGGCAGCGCGGGCCGCATCTTCCCTTTGCTGCCGGCCTCTCCGCTGTCAGCGACGTAATAGCTGCTGGTGTTGCCGCGCCCGCCAGGTCTACGGCGCAACTATGGGTAAAACAGGGATAGATGGCCATGATTTTTATTCAAATGCCAGTATGAGATGACAAATGATTGACCAAGTGCGAGTAGCAGTGGCGTGCTGAGAGGACCAAGCAAATCAAGGCGACAAAACTCACGGAATAGCGATATGCATTTATACAGATGGCGACAGTACCGCGTACTCAAGCTACAAAAGGGAAGTGCATTAGCGGACCTCTCATCTGTACTTACAGGGTGTTTCAAAAATGACCGGAATATTTGAAACGGCAATAAAAACTAAACGAGCAGCGATAGAAATACACCGTTTGTTGCAATATGCTTGGGACAACAGTACATTTTCAGGCAGACAAACTTTCGAAATTACAGTAGTTACAATTTTCAACAACAGATGGCGCTGCAAGTGATGTGAAAGATATAGAAGACAACGCAGTCTGTGGGTGCGCCATTCTGTACGTCGTCTTTCTGCTGTAACTGTGTGCTGTTCACAACGTGCAAGTGTGCTGTAGACAACATGGTTTATTCCTTAGAACAGAGGATTTTTCTGGTGTTGGAATTCCACCGCCTAGAACACAGTGTCGTTGCAACAAGACGAAGTTTTCAACGGAGGTTTAATGTAACCAAAGGACCGAAAAGCGATACAATAAAGGATCTGTTTGAAAAATTTCAACGGACTGGGAACGTGACGGATGAACGTGCTGGAAAGGTAGGGCGACCGCGTACGGCAACCACAGAGGGCAACGCGCAGCTAGTGCAGCAGGTGATCCAACAGCGACCTCGGGTTTCCGTTCGCCGTGTTGCAGCTGCGGTCCAAATGACGCCAACGTCCACGTATCGTCTCATGCGCCAGAGTTTACACCTCTATCCATACAAAATTCAAATGCGGCAACCCCTCAGCGCCGCTACCATTGCTGCACGAGAGACATTCGCTAACGATATAGTGCACAGGATTGATGACGGCGATATGCATGTGGGCAGCATTTGGTTTACTGACGAAGCTTATTTTTACCTGGACGGCTTCGTCAATAAACAGAACTCGCGCATATGGGGAACCGAAAAGCCCCATGTTGCAGTCCATCGTCCCTGCATCCTCAGAAAGTACTGGTCTGGGCCGCCATTTCTTCCAAAGGAATCATTGGCCCATTTTTCAGATCCGAAACGATTACTGCATCACGCTATCTGGACATTCTTCGTGAATTTGTGGCGGTACAAAATGCCTTAGACGACACTGCGAACACCTCGTGGTTTATGCAAGATGGTGCCTGGCCACATCGCACGGCCGACGTCTTTAATTTCCTCAATGAATATTTCGATGATCGTGTGATTGCTTTGGGCTATCCGAAACATACAGGAGGCGGCGTGGATTGGCCTCCCTATTCGCCAGACATGGACCCCTGTGACTTCTTTCTGTGGGGACACTTGAAAGACCAGGTGTACCGCCAGAATCCAGAAACAATTGAACAGCTGAAGCAGTACATCTCATCTGCATGTGAAGCCATTCCGCCAGACACGTTGTCAAAGGTTTCTGGTAATTTCATTCAGAGACTACGCCATATTATTGCTACGCATGGTGGATATGTGGAAAATATCGTACTATAGAGTTTCCCAGACCGCAGCGCCATCTGTTGTTGAAAATTGTAACTACTGTAATTTCGAAAGTTTGTCCGCCTGAAAATGTACTGTTGTCCCAAGCACATTGCGACAAACGGTGTATTTCTATCGCTGCTCGTTTAGTTTTTATTGCCGTTTCAAATATACCGGTCATTTTTGAAACACCCTGTATATGATTCCTGTGAAAAGATTTACGATGCGATTATGGTCGCAGGACGGGAAGTAGCACACTTTGAATACAGAATGGTGGTTAGATCTACGAGGGGCGTTTGAAAAGTCCGTGCAAAAATAAAAACTACACTACTGCCCATTAAAATTGCTACACCAAGAAGATGACGTGCTACAGACGCGAAATTTAACCGACGGGAAGAAGATGCTGTGATATGCAAATGATTAGCTTTTCAGAGCATTCACACAAGGTTGGCACCGGTGGCGACACCTACAACGTGCTGACATGAGGAAAGTTTCCAACCGATTTCTCATACACAAACAGCAGCTGACCGGCGTTGCCAGGTGAAACGTTGTTCTGATGCCTCGTGTAAGGAGGAGAAATGCGTACCATCACGTTTCCGACTTTGATAAAGGTCGGATTGTAGCCTATCGCGATTGCGGTTTATCGTATCGCGACATTGCTGCTCGCGTTAGTCTAGATCCAATGACTGTTAGCAGAATATAGAATCGGTGGGTTCAGGAGGGTAATACGGAACGCCGTGCTGCATCCCAACGGCCTCGTATCACTAGCAGTCGAGATGACAGGCGTCTTATCCGCATGGCTGTAACGGATCGTGCAGCCACGTCTCGATCCCTGAGGCAGCAGATGGGGACGTTTGCAAGACAACAACTATCTGCACCAACAGTTCGACGACGTTTGCAGCAGCATCGACTATCAGCTCGGAGACCATGGCGGCGGTTACCCTTGACGCTGCAACACAGACAGGAGCGCCTGCGATTGTGTACTCAACGACGAACCTGGGTGCACGAGTGGCAAAACGTCACTTTTTCGGATGAATACAGGTTCTGTATACAGCATCATGATGGTTGCATCCGTGTTGGGCAACATCGCGGGAGCGTGTATTCGTCATCGCCATACTGGCATACTCGGCGTGATGGTATGGGGTGCCATTGGTTACACGTCTCGGTGACCTCTTGTTCGCATTGACGGCACTTTGAACAGTGGACGTTACATTCGAGTTATGTTAAGACCCGTGGCTCTACCATTCATTAGATCCCTGCGAAACGCTACATTTCAGCAGGATAATGCACGACCGCATGTTGCAGGTCCTGTACGGGCCTTTCTGGATATAGAAAATGTTCGACTGCTGCCAAGGCCAGCACATTCTCCAGATTTGTCACCAATTGAAAACGTCTGGTCAATGGAGGCCGAGCAACTGGCTCGTCACAATACGCCAGTCACTACTCTTGATGAACTGTGGTACCGTGTTGAAGCTAAATGGGCAGCTGTACGTGTGCACGCCATCTAAGCTCTGTTTGACTCAATGCCCAGGCGTATCAAGGCCGTTATTACGGCCAGAGGTGGTTGTTCTGGGAACTCATTTCTCACGATCTATGCACCCAAATTGCTTGAAAATGTAATCATATGTCAGTTCTAGTATAATATATTTGTCCAATGAATACCCATTTATCATCTGCATTTCGTCTTGGTGTAGCAATTTTAATGGCCAGTAGTGTACTTACATGTTTGGGGTAAACCAGTCTCCTTTTAGAGTTGTACACTTCGTCTAACGCTCTTCTAATTTGTTGATCCCTTCCGAATAATAGGAATTGTCCAAGTCTGCAAAATACGTATTAGTTGCTGCAGTCACCTCCTCGTTTGAATTAGATCTTTGTCCCAGCAGCCATTCTTCAAATTGAGGAACAAACAGTAGTCAGAGGGAGCCAAGTCTGGATATTTGAAACGAGTTGGAATCCTATTTCCATTAATTTTGCGACCACAACTGCTGAGGGGTGTGCTTTGACATTGTAGTGATGGAAAAGAACTTTTTTGCGGTACAATCGCCGGCGTTTTTCTTGCAACTCGGTTTTCAAACGATCCTATTACGATGAATAACATGCACCTACAATAGTTTTACCCTTTTGCTGATAGTCGATGTTTATCCCTTGCGAATCAGAGAAGACAGTCGCCATAACCTTTCCGGCCGAAGGGCTGGTCTTCGACTTTTTTGGTGCAGATTCTTCCTTGGTAACCCATTGTTTGTTTGGTCTCGGGAGTATAGTAATGTATCGATGTTTCATCCACAGTGACGAAATGACGCTTAAAGTCCTGCGGATTCTTCCTGAACAGCTGCAAACCATCCTTGCAACACTTCACACGATTCCGTTTTTGGTCAAGCGTGAGGAATCGTGGAATCCATCTTGCGGATAGCTTTTTCATGTCCAAATGTTTATGCAAAATATTATGTACCCGTCCATTCGAGATGCCAACAGCACAAGTATCTCACGCACCTTAACACTTCTGTCATCCATCACCACATCATGGATTTTATCAATGATTTCTGGAGTCGTAACCTCCACAGGGCGTCCAGAACGTTCAGCATCACTTGAGCCCATCTGGCCACTCCGAAAATTTTGAAACCACTTATAAACTGTTCTAATCGAAGGCGCAGAGTCATCGTAATGTTTATCAAGCGTCTCTTTAGTCTGCTGGGGCGTTTTGCCTTTCATAAAGTAATGTTTAATCACCACACGAAATTCTTTTTTGTCCATTTTTTGACAATTCACACGAAAACCAAACACTAACAAATAGACCAATATGGCTGAAATTTGGTGTGCGTTCTTTCCAAAGATGCTACTAACTAAACATGACCACGATACGCGCCGGTGGTGCCATCTCTCGGACTTTGCTCGGACTTTTCAAACGTCCCTTGTAGAAGTATTCCTCAGTAGGTCACTCCATTTCTGAAATCAATACAATATTCCGAGATCCAAAGTGTCGAGAGTGTTCTGAGAACACCACACTTCAGGCATTACCGCTCACCACGGACAACGCAGTGGCCGACGGCCTTCACTTAACCACCGAGAACAGCGGCGTCTGTGCACAGTTGTCAGTGCTAACAGACAAGCAACGCTGCGTGAAATAACTGCACAAATCAATGTGAGACGTACGACGAACTTATCCATTAGGCCAGTGCGGCCGAACTAAGCGCTAGTGGGCAATGACAGCGGACGACCGATGCGATTGCCTTTGCTAACAGCACGAAATCGCTTGCATCGGCCATATCGGTTCAACAGTAGACGACTGGAAAACAGTGGCGTGGTCACACGAATCTCGATTGCAGTTTGTAAGGGCTGATGGTAGGGCTCGAGTGTGGCGCAGACCTTACAAAGCGATTTTACTTAAAGTCTGTACCTGGAAACTGAAAATTTGCAATATCGAGTACCAGTCGGCCCACGGAATATTTGAGCGTAATTTAACTTAGGCTTAACCTCTCGGTGTCCAAGATGCTACTCCAGGGGGGTGTAAAATAAATGTGCGGAACGGAAAATACTGAACGCAAAAATGAAGATTTGGCCCTGTCTGACTAAACCCCTGTAGCAGATACACTCCTGGAAATTGAAATAAGAACACCGTGAATTCATTGTCCCAGGAAGGGGAAACTTTATTGACACATTCCTGGGGTCAGATACATCACATGATCACACTGACAGAACCACAGGCACATAGACACAGGCAACAGAGCATGTACAATGTCGGCACTAGTACAGTGTATATCCACCTTTCGCAGCAATGCAGGCTGCTATTCTCCCATGGAGACGATCGTAGAGATGCTGGATGTAGTCCTGTGGAACGGCTTGCCATGCCATTTCCACCTGGCGCCTCAGTTGGACCAGCGTTCGTGCTGGACGTGCAGACCGCGTGAGACGACGCTTCATCCAGTCCCAAACATGCTCAATGGCGGACAGATCCGGAGATCTTGCTGGCCAGGGTAGTTGACTTACACCTTCTAGAGCACGTTGGGTGGCACGGGATACATGCGGACGTGCATTGTCCTGTTGGAACAGCAAGTTCCCTTGCCGGTCTAGGAATGGTAGAACGATGGGTTCGATGACGGTTTGGATGTACCGTGCACTATTCAGTGTCCCCTCGACGATCACCAGTGGTGTACGGCCAGTGTAGGAGATCGCTCCCCACACCATGATGCCAGGTGTTGGCCCTGTGTGCCTCGGTCGTATACAGTCCTGATTGTGGCGCTCACCTGCACGGCGCCAAACACGCATACGACCATCATTGGCACCAAGGCAGAAGCGACTCTCATCGCTGAAGACGACACGTCTCCATTCGTCCCTCCATTCACGCCTGTCACGACACCACTGGAGGCGGGCTGCACGATGTTGGGGCGTGAGCGGAAGACGGCGTAACGGTGTGCGGGACCGTAGCCCAGCTTCATGGAGACGGTTGCGAATGGTCCTCGCCGATACCCCAGGAGCAACAGTGTCCCTAATTTGCTGGGAAGTGGCGGTGCGGTCCCCTACGGCACTGCGTAGGATCCTACGGTCTTGGCGTGCATCCGTGCGTCGCTGCGGGCACGTGCACCTTCCGCCGACCACTGGCGACAACATCGATGTACTGTGGAGACCTCACGCTCCACGTGTTGAGCAATTCGGCGGTACGTCCACCCGGCCTCCCGCATGCCCACTATACGCCCTCGCTCAAAGTCCGTCAACTGCACATACGGTTCACGTCCACGCTGTCGCGGCATGCTACCAGTGTTAAAGACTGCGATGGAGCTCCGTATGCCACGGCAAACTGGCTGACACTGACGGTGGCGGTGCACAAATGTTGCGCAGCTAGCGCCATTCGACGGCCAACACCGCGGTTCCTGGTGTGTCCGCTGTGCCGTGCGTGTGATCATTGCTTGTACAGCCCTCTCGCAGTGTCCGGAGCAAGTATGGTGGGTCTGACACACCGGTGTCAATGTGTTCTTTTTTCCATTTCCAGGAGTGTATTAGGATCTATTATTTGTGATATTATTTCGTCCTTCTTGCTCTTTAACATACACTACTGGCCATTAAAATTGCTACACCAAGAAGAAATGCAGATGATAAACGGGTATTCATTGCACAGATATATTATACTAGAACTGACATGTGATTACATTTTTACGCAATTTGGGTTCATAGATCCTGAGAAATCAGTACCCGGAACAACCACCTCTGGCCGTAATAACGGCCTCGATACGCCTGGGCATTGAGTCAAACAGAGCTTGGATGGCGTGTACAGGTACAGCTGCCTATGCAGCTTCAACACGATACCACAGTTCATCAAGAGTAGAGACTGGCGTATTGTGACGAGCCAGTTACTCAGCCACCATTGACCAGACCAATTGGGGAGAGATCTGGAGAATGTGCTGGCCAGGGCAGCAGTCGAACATTTTCTGTGTCCATAAAGGTCCGTACAGGACCTGCAACATGCGGTCGTGCACTATCCTGCTGAAATGTAGGGTTTCGCAGGGATCGAATGAAGGGTAGAGCCACGGGTCGTAACATATCTCACATGTAACGTCCATTCTTCAAAGTGTCGTCAATGCGAATAAGAGTTCACCGAGACGTGTAACCAATGGCACCCCATACCATCACGCCGGGTGATACGCCAGTATGGTCATGACGAATACACGCTTCCAATGTGCGTTCACCGCGATGTCGCCAAACACGGATGCGACCTTCATGATGTTGTAAACAGAACCTGGATTCATCTGAAAAAAAAAATGATTTTTTGCCATTCGTGCACCCAGGTTCGTCGTTCAGTACACGATCGCAGGCGCTCCTGTCTGTGATGCAGCGTCAAGGGTAACCGCAGCCATGTTCTCAGAGATGGTAGTCCGTGCTGCTGCAAATAAATCGTCGAACTGTTCGTGCAGATAGTTGTCGTCTTGCAAACGTCCACATCTGTTGACTCAGGGATCGAGACGTGGCTGCACGATCCGTTACAGCCATGCGCATAAGATGCCTGTCATCTCGACTGCTGGTGATACGAGGCCGTTGGGATCGAGCACGGCGTTCCGTATTACCCTCCTGAACCCACCGATTCCATATTCTGCTAACAGTCATTGGATCTCGACCAACGCGAGCAGCAATGTCGCGATACGATAAACCGCAATCGCGATAGGTTACAAGCCGACGTTTATCAAAGTCGGAAACGTGGTGGTATGCATTTCTCCTCCTTACACGAGGCATCACAACAACGTTTCACCAGGCAACGCCGGTCAACTGCTGTTTGTGTATGAGAAATCGGTTGGAAACTTTCCTCATGCCAGCACGTAGTAGGTGTCGGCACCGGCGCCAACCTTGTGTGAATGCTCTGAAAAGCTAATCATTTGCATATCACAGCATCTTCTTCCTGTCGGTTAAATTTCGCGTCTGTAGCACGTAATCTTCGTGGTGTAGCAATTTTAATGGCCAGTAGTGTATAAATTACAACGTAAACATAAATGAATGATTAAGGGAACTAGTAACTACTAAATCATAAATGTTGTTTCAGCTTATACATTTACAGTAGATTAAGAACCCCTCTACATTACAAATGTTTATATTTCCTAACATATTACTGATGAGTTGCCCAAATCTGCCCCTTTTTATCGCTACCCGATCTAAGATAAATAACGCGCCGTGACTGACATCACCCACGTAGCAAAGATGATCTACAGTGGTGTGCAGCCTCAGTGGAAATAAAACTTACGTGATCACAGCTGTTTAGCCTTATAGCCCTAATAAGCCGAAGCAATTAGCAATATCACCGTATGTACTGTGGCCAGTGCATCGTTTCAATGGTTCTCGTTTACGTCTGCGGCGATGGAAGAACTCCAGCTGCGCAATAAAACTCTTTCGAACACTAGGTCGGCAGAAGGCAGTATACTCTAATACTATCATCTCTTCTGTGCTCTATAGACAAGAAATGCGAACTCCCAACCACAGGGACAGAGTTCAGATAACGTGTCAACGTAAGTATAGGCAGAAGAAGTGCTCTCAATCACTGAACGCTGTGTACTCAACAACGACACACTATATGGAGGCGAAGTCCACAATGGTATAAGTTCTTAACAGTACAGTGCCTAACCGTTCTAACTATAAAATCTCCTGAGAGCGAAGACAGCAAGTCAGTCAGTCTGTAGCAACAAAAGCTGATACTGAGCGACAGTCAAACACGGGCGCTCTAAATGGAAGGCTTCTTTCTCTCCACCGCTGACTTCCCAGCAAAGCTCGGCTCTCCTCCCTTGTAGGCGAATCACATTCACGAAACCACGGAATATTCTCCCTCTCTACAGATTCTTCTGAACGCCTACCAACCATATTTTAGTCTTTTGTCGTCCAGTGCAGAAAGTTTGCGAGGAAATACCTATCCCCGGTTATTAGGAATTCATACAATGGTATGCATCTCAGAGTGAAAGTCCTCGAAAATAACCGAGTCTACGTGATTTTTGAAGTAACGCTTCCTCGTTCCTCTCTGCTGCGTTCAAGATCTTCAGAGTTTCCGAAGTATTATCCGGGTATCCTTCTGGTCTCGCTACAAAACTGGCCGGCCGTCACTATGTTGTGCTTCAGCGCTCAGGTGCCCCAACCGTCTGGCTATGGCTACTTCCTCTGTTCGGCAGGACCAACACACCTATGCTGACTTTACCACCGAGTTACGCCTGCCATTTCATTTCCACTGGCGTTTCAACCTCTGCTAGTATAGGCAATCATCTATTACGCCGTTTTGATAATAAAGACACTCCGTCACCTTTCCTGCAATAAGCGTTGACAACTACACTCCTGGAAATGGAAAAAAGAACACATTGACACCGGTGTGTCAGACCCACATACTTGCTCCGGACACTGCGAGAGGGCTGTACAAGCAATGATCACACGCACGGCACAGCGGACACACCAGGAACCGCGGTGTTGGCCGTCGAATGGCGTTAGCTGCGCAGCATTTGTGCACCGCCGCCGTCAGTGTCAGCCAGTTTGCCGTGGCATACGGAGCTCCATCGCAGTCTTTAACACTGGTAGCATGCCGCGACAACGTGGACGTGAACCGTATGTGCAGTTGACGGACTTTGAGCGAGGGCGTATAGTGGGCATGCGGGAGGCCGGGTGGACGTACCGCCGAATTGGTCAACACGTGGGGCGTGAGGTCTCCACAGTACATCGATGTTGTCGCCAGTGGTCGGCGGAAGGTGCACGTGCCCGTCGACCTGGGACCGGACCGCAGCGACGCACGGATGCACGCCAAGACCGTACGATCCTACGCAGTGCCGTAGGGGACCGCACCGCCACTTCCCAGCAAATTAGGGACACTGTTGCTCCTGGGGTATCGGCGAGGACCATTCGCAACCGTCTCCATGAAGCTGGGCTACGGTCCCGCACACCGTTAGGCCGTCTTCCGCTCACGCCCCAACATCGTGCAGCCCGCCTCCAGTGGTGTCGCGACAGGCGTGAATGGAGGGACGAATGGAGACGTGTCGTCTTCAGCGATGAGAGTCGCTTCTGCCTTGGTGCCAATGATGGTCGTATGCGTGTTTGGCGCCGTGCAGGTGAGCGCCACAATCAGGACTGCATACGACCGAGGCACACAGGGCCAACACCCGGCATCGTGGTATGGGGAGCGATCTCCTACACTGGCCGTACACCACTGGTGATCGTCGAGGGGACACTGAATAGTGCACGGTACATCCAAACCGTCATCGAACCCATCGTTCTACCATTCCTAGACCGGCAAGGGAACTTGCTGTTCCAACAGGACAATGCACGTCCGCATGTATCCCGTGCCACCCAACGTGCTCTAGAAGGTGTAAGTCAACTACCCTGGCCAGCAAGATCTCCGGATCTGTCCCCCATTGAGCAGGTTTGGGACTGGATGAAGCGTCGTCTCACGCGGTCTGCACGTCCAGCACGAACGCTGGTCCAACTGAGGCGCCAGGTGGAAATGGCATGGCAAGCCGTTCCACAGGACTACATCCAGCATCTCTACGATTGTCTCCATGGGAGAATAGCAGCCTGCATTGCTGCGAAAGGTGGATATACACTGTACTAGTGCCGACATTGTGCATGCTCTGTTGCCTGTGTCTATGTGCCTGTGGTTCTGTCAGTGTGATCATGTGATGTATCTGACCACAGGAATGTGTCAATAAAGTTTCCCCTTCCTGGGACAATGAATTCACGGTGTTCTTATTTCAATTTCCAGGAGTGTATTTACAAGGTGAAACACGTATGTAACATATCAGCGATGGCGAGGCATTGTAGCATCTGTGACCAGAGAGTTTGCGCTTGACCGCGCGAGTGTTGCGAGCGGTTCTCAGTCTGTCAGTAGTAGTCGTTGCGAGTCTGTCGTTCAGTCGTTGCGAGTCTGTAGCTCTGTCTAGTTGAGGGCAGTACTCTGTCAGTAGTAGTCGTGCACTGCAGTACGCCAATAGTAGTCATGCAGAGCGATCGGTCAGTAATAGCAGCCCAGTGCGGTTGTGTGATGTAGGCGGTCGGCAACACTGGTCAAGATGATGAATGAGGTATACTGTTAATTAATATAATCATTAGATAATGTAAAAATTTATTTATTGTAATTATTCTCCAACAAGTGCCCCAATAATAATTTTTATTTCAAAAGCATTTTTTTCAAAAATTTTTATTTTTTATGGAACTAAAGATTTCGTTGCACTTCCCATTTCATTCCACTTCTTTTAAAGAAAATTTTCAGTAAAATTACAGAAAAAAGGAATATTATTATTTGAAATGCAGTTCCTCCAAGCCGTGCGCAAAGATAAGAGCAGAAATTTGACATCCAGTTATTCTGAGGTAAGACTTTAATTCTGATTGATTTACACAGGGCCAAAGACCGATGTTTCGGTTTAATTGAATTTTCTTATCACTGAATAGACTTTAATTTTTTGTGAGGAATTTATATTTGAGTCAGATTGCGATTCTCACTTTTATTGTCATTAAATTTAATTGCAGGGAGGTTACGTTTGGCTCCTATTCATTTATTATTTCTGTCTTTAAAATTTCAGTGGAGAGGTTACACTTAGCGCAATGTCCATTAGCATTCTTAAATAATATTTCTGTCTTGTAAATTTTTGTGGGGAGGTTACACTCGGCTCCCATTTGTATTAAGTATTGTCCTTTTCTTTTAAAATTACGGTGGGGAGGTTACAAAGGTGTACGTGACAATGTCAGTCTTCTTTAAATATTCATATATACCGTGTACAGCCTATCACATGATACCTAGTTCCGGTTGTAAATCACGGCAAAGTACGTAGATGAGTGCTTGTAAGGTCTGAAATTATAGCCACCTTAAAAGTGCGGTGAAAAAGTCGTCAGGAAGCGCAAGTGTTTCTGATTCCACTTTAAAATGGCTCTGAGCACTATGGGACTTAACATCTGAGGTCATCAGTCCCCTGGAACTTAGTTCTACTTAAACCTACCTAACCTAAGGACATCACACACATCCATACCCGAGGCAGGTAGCGGTCTCGCGGTTCCAGACTGAAGCGCCTAGAACCGCTCGGCCACACCGGCCGGCCGATTCCAGTTTAAACTCGAAGTTCCATTTCCCCCAGTTGGATAACTGGGGTTAGGGACACTCGAGTCGCTAATGTGGCGTCCAATAGAAAGACTTGGATGGACTGCCCAACCACACAGAATTATTATTGTAAGCGTTGGATGGCGCGACGATTTTCTGGGCAACGGACTGTTGAGTCATTCGGTGACCGCAGCTCGCCTGCCTACAGTATCGTCCGCAGCAGTGGAGGCAGCATTAACGCCGTGGGTGACAAAGAGCAATGTTATGAGTTCGCCGCACAGATTATTTATCTGTCAGTCGTTGATTCTTAACAGTTCCTCACAAGAGACTCCTGCGTGGTACTACGCCGAAAGGCTTGTGCAAAGTTCCGCTCGGCGTAACGGATTGTTTACTCGCGGCTTGGCTTTCGGCAGAACAATGCGTTGAACTGGTGCCGGTGTTAGAAGCCCGCCGGGTGCGCGCAGACAAAGCAAGCAGCTGGCCACCAACTTGCCGACTGCTCAGAGTCCCGCGGCGCGTAATACCTCGCGAATTCTGGTGAGCGAGAATTAACTGCCACCGCATTCGTAACCGCAGAGCCCTGAAACTTCCGACTTGACTTCTCCCGGTGAAACAGAGAAATTAGCCACTTACTGAGCTTTCAGACCAGGAAAATATGCTGTGTTTACTTCGCTCAGAATCTAGCGAAATGTGTTGCGTATGTGAAAGTCCTTGGCGTTGTGGTATATATCGATTATACCACAACGCCAAGGACTTTCTCATCTTTGATGTAACTGGCACTGTAATAGTATTAAGGTTGCCCATAGAGGGCACAACTGTTACACATCGCGGTTCCCTGTTTTTGTCCAAAATATAAACAAGCTGTAGACATACTAAGTATCTGTTAATCAGACATTTAAATGAATAAATTTTATGTTATTAGTGTATTTCCTACTTTTATACTTTGACGATGGCGTCATATTATGAACGCTGATTGGCAGTTATGAAGTAGTGTGACAGGAAGTAGGCGGAGCCTCTGCATATTTAAGCTCGTGCTCAGCACTCATAACCATCAGTTGACTGCATAGCAGCGAGGAGAGCTCCGCCTACCATCCTAAGGGAGCCATGGGTATAATTAATTTTATTTTATCTTGTTAAATTTTGACATCATTAGACACTTTCATCTTATTTAAAGATTGGTATCTAGTATTCTTTATCCACAGGTCTGATGAGGGTTTTGTAGAAAGAACCGAAACCTGTTACCTGTATCATCAAAACATACATGACGTGATCAAGACTGAACTTTAGTCAAAATATACCATATGGGTCATGGCGAAGGGTACCACTATTGGTCACTTCGTTTCCTATTGCACTCCCAAATAGAGCGAGGAAAAAGCCACTGCCTATATGCCTCCATAAGATCAATAATGGTTCAAATGGCTCCGAGCACTAGGGGACTTAACTTCTGAGGTCATCAGTCCCCTAGACTTAGAGCTACTTAAACCTAACCAACCTAAGGACATCACACACATCCATGCCCGAGGCAGGATTCGAACCTGCGACCGCAGCGGTCGCGCGGTTCCAGACTGTAGCGCCTCGAACCGCTCGGCCACTCTGGCCGGCTCCATAAGATCCTAATCACTCTAATCTTCGTAGAACGGAAGGGAAAAGTCGGTCAAAAACCATGGCATGAAGACTACAATAATGTAGAACTAAACTTAAGACTAAGTAGGCTAGAACATAAGGACACATTATCACAGCACAGAGACTACTAACTGGACTCCTTCACCCACTAGGCAGCTATGTATGCTTCCCGACAACCGAACAATCTGACAGAATGACCTTAAAGACCGAAAATATACCCACAGACCCAGCAGAGCTAGAAAAATTAGTTATACTAGCGTGTAGTCGGAGGGGGGAAACATATAACCCACACCAGGTATACAAGGACCAATTGAGGGCACATGGCAGAACAGACTTTGACTACTCGCAAACAGGACGCAAATTTTACCTTCATGTGAAACACCCATGAGAATAATACAACTTAATGCTAATAGAAGCACACTCGTTAGTGCAGAACTGCCGCGGGTAGCTCTGGACTTGCAGGCGGATGTTCTCTGCCTGCGAGAACCCTATGTAACATCCCAGGAAAACTTAACCAACCTACCCTGGGACGCTGTCACAATCTGAGACAGTCAAAATTACAAGGCTGCCATAGTTGTCCTCAACAAAAAGTTAAACACCACAAAGATCACGCAGCTATGCAACAGCCATCTGGCCACGGCAGAAATAACCAAGGGTCGAGACACATGGGTGGTCTCATCATTATACGCACAGTACAGTGACAACGTAGAGCCATACCTACATATGATACAAGACATTGCTGAGTATTCTAGAAATAAGAACCTAATTATATGTGCAGATATTAACGCCAAATCCACACTATGGCACTCGGACAGAACGGACGACAGAGGACGGAAAGTCAACGACGTCATACAGGAGACGCAACTACACATCATAAACGAAGACGGACCTACACCTACATACAGAGGTGCAGGCGGTTCTGCCACTAAAATCGATATTACTCTGGTGAATGACAGAACATTAGGACGACTGCAAAGATGGACCATAAACGACTCTCTGACCACAAGTGATCACAACATTATTGAAATAAGACTCACAACAAACAATTATCGCACCACACAACACACTTCAACTTCAAAGGAGCAAACTGGGACAGACTACAACAAATTGTTCAAAATGAAAATATATACAACATACAGGGAAGCGTGAACTACAGAGCACCCAAACTGACACAAATCATCCAAAAAGCACAAGAAACAGCAATACCTATGCGCACACACAGCAAACAACGGGAAACACCATGGTCAGACGAATTAACCAAACGTGACATGGCAAGGAAACGTAAACTATACCAGAGGACATGGATACAAAGAGACACTCTACTAAGACTAGCTGCATATAGGGAAGCCAAAGAACTCTTCAAAAAGACATTACTTCAGACCAGAAAACAACACTGGGAGAGCTACTTGACCACACACACACACACACACACACACACACACACACACACACACACACACACACACACACACAACAGAATATCTGGGGGGAACAATACAAGATTCTGACAGAAAAAATCAAGACCCCATTGGCATTAAGCACGCTACGGCAGGATGACGGCACAATGACAGTGGGATGGAGAAACACAGCGCAATATCTGCTGAACAAACTCCTCCCGGAAGACGCCACAGAGACAGACACACAGGAACAGATCATACTCAGGCAAGAACTACACGAACAGTATGACACCGACGCCGTCACCTGTCCCTTTGCGCACGAGGAAGTTGCGGTAGCGATAAGAGAGCTAAAAAACAAGAAAGCACCTGGACCCGACAGGATCCATGCAGAAGTGCTTAAGAGGCTAGCACCACAGATCACCCCATACTTAACAGAACTACTAAATGACGCCTTAAGGTTAGGCCGTGTACCGACAGTCTGGAAGACCTCAAATGCAGTCATTATACGAAAATCAGCAGACAGAGACCAATCAGATCCGAAATCCTACAGACCTATATGCGTCATAAACACCATGGCAAAAATCCAAGAGAGGCTACTGTGTGACCGCTTGCAGGCTCACAGAACCCTACTTGGAATGAATCCTCACCAGTTTGGATTTCGGAAAGGAAAAAGCATTGATGATGCAATAAACAGAGCTCTACAAATTACACAAAACACAGATAAAACATACTCTTTGGCAATCATGATAGACATCGCAGGAGCGTTTGACAACCTGTGGTGGTCAGCACTGTTTCTGAGGTTACGCCAGATGGAAGTACCCGCAGCCCTATACAACAGTCTATTAGACTACTGCAGAGACAGAATAGTGGAATGGCGTGTGGGCAACCGGAAGGTAATAAGGAAAATTACCAAAGGATGTCCGCAGGGATCGATCTGTGGACCCATCTTCTGGGACATAATTTTTGAACCTCTCCTGCAACTGCTGGATGAGGATATGAGGACAGACGGTGCTGTCGCTTATGCAGATGACGTACTGGTGGTCATCACAGCAAATACCAGAGCCCAGCTAGAGGAGAAGGCGAGTGGCACACTGCAAACAATAACACAATGGTGCAACACAAACAAGCTCAAGATAGCGGGAAACAAAACAACATACACACTGCTGAAAGGACAACTCAGACGCAACCCATCAATTAAAATAGAGAACAACAACATAAAGAGAATGACAGTAACCCGCTACTTGGGCGTATACATAGATGAGAAACTGAACTTCCATGAACACATCAGAATAACAACAGACAAGTCAGAAAAAATACTACATAAACTGGCAAGGATTAATTCAGGACAATACAGATTTCCTCTGTCAGTCACACGAACTTACCACTGCGCACTCTTCGGCCAGTACGTGGGCGCACAGACTCAACCTCGCCACAAACAGAACAGCGGTTAGGCGAGGGCAGAGAAGCGTCGTTCTGCGACTATCGGGAGCCTTCGGCACTACATCAGTCGAAGCACTCTGTGTCGTGCTAGGAATCTTCCCGATAGATATTACAATCAAATATCGGGCCGCTCTGTACTGGTTAAAGATGGGTAGACTAGACCAGGTCAACATAATGACTGGTTCCCCGCTGAACAATAAGCGGGACCTTAAAAAATGGAAAATCGACACATGGCAACAGGAATGGGGTACAAGCGATAAGGGACGGAGAGTGTATACATTTTTTCCGAACATAACGGAAAGGTTAAGAATGAAACATGCCGATCCTAGCCGCGGCATGGTGCACTTCTTGACTGGCCACGGACCTTATCCCACGCACTTAAATCGCGTGGCTCTTAGAGACACGCCAACATGTACATGTGGAGGTATGGGAACCCCCGAACACACGATGCTATTCTGCGGGAAATACAGACAGCACAGGAACACACCTGGGATACAACACCTACAGACAGAGGAACACATATACGACGCGATCAGAACACCTGAACGCACTAACAGACAAAATTTCTGATGAATGCCACAAAGAGTACAGGAACGGAAGACCACACAGACGGTAAACCCATATGCAGCACCCAGACAGACACCGTAGTGTGGGAGAGGTAAACTAAGACTCAATATAAAACAACTGACACGCAATAGACTTACATAAGTAGTCCTGCAATGGACAATACCGATTAGATTAATGTATGAAATTAGGTATAAACAGTGTCGGCGCACCGTCGCAATTGCCATCAGCTACCACGGCACTTTAAACCTGTATATAAATAACCTGCTAGAAATAAATAGAGATATCAATTGTTATAAATAGAATAGATTAGAACTTCCTAGGCTAAGGTTAGGGTACTGAGGATCAGAGGCTTGAAGATAAATCCCAAGGCGCTCATGCTCAGTCCCCTACGGTGGAGGGACTATCATCTCTTCCTTTCCTATCGTCTTTTCTCCTCTTCAGTGTAAACTATTCCTTGTATTTCCTTCTTCTAATCCAAATTAATTTTGTAAAATTTTGTTAAAACGGTTTTGGGAAAGCTGCCAAAGTAAAGAAAGAAATAAGAAAAAAAAGAAGAGGAAATACCCGCCTCCACGTGGCGGGACACGGGCAACGGTACGGCCGGATGCGGGAACGTGTGAGTCATCAACTACGTCAGCACCCGTACACCGGTCGTAGCGGCCAAGTGGTCAAAATAGACACACCTTAAGCACTTAGGTGGTGGGTCGTAAAAATCAGGGCGGCAAGTGAAAAAAAAAATAGTCCTTCCGTGAAATGTACGTTGGCGGCAATAAAATCGTTCTGCAGTCACCCTCAAATGCCAGTTCTCTAAATTTTCACAGTAGGCTTTCACGAAAAAACGTTGTCCGCCTTCCAGAGATTCCCATTCGAGCTGACGAAGCATCTCTGTAATACTTGCGTGTTGATCGAACCTACTGGTAACAAATCTAGCAGCCCGCCCCTGCGTTGCTTCGATGTCTTTCTTCAACGGGACTTGGAGATAGCGAACACTTCAGCAGCATTCAAGACTGGGTCGCACTAGTCTTCCCTATAGATGAACTACATTTACGGAAAGTTCTCCTTACATGACTACTTCCAAACACGACAGGCGGCTTTACAGCGATATACGAGATTTGTGAGAATAGTAATGAGGCTGGCATCACTGCGAGCGATCTGCCAACGCTGTGTACCTCTACTTGAGTATACTGGTGTGTTCATCCCTTCAGATACTCAGTCTAAGTATCGGCTCTGTACCACTGTAAGGTGGCTGTAATTTCTCACCTTACAAGCACTCGTCTACATATTGTACCGTGATTTACAAGCCGAATTAGGTATCATTTGATAGGATGTTCATCGTATATGTGAATATTTAAAGAAGACTGACATTGTCACGTACACCTGGTAAATAGTTGTTAATGCTTGTTGCATGAAAGGTGACAGGGTGTCTTTATTATCAAAACGGCATAATGAATGATTGGCTATACTAGTAGAGGTTAGAACGCCAGTAGAATTGAAATGGCAGGTGTAGCTCAAGCCCTGGGTGTAAAAGCCCACACAGGTGTGTTGGTCCTGCTTAACACAGAACGTAGCGAAGATGGACGGTTGGGGCACCTGAGCGCAGAAGCACAATATAGGGGTGGCCGGCCGGTTTTGTAATGGGTACGGAAGGATAACCAGTTAATACTTCGGAAACGCTGAAAATCTTGAATGCAGCAGAAAAGAACGAGGAAGCATTACCCCGGAAGTCACGCGGGCTGGGTTATTTCTGAGGATTTTTACTCTAAGAAGCGTAAAGCGTACCATTGTATGTATTCCTAATGAACGAGGATAGGTATTTTCTCGCAAACTTTCCGCACTGAACGGCAACAGACTAAAATATGGTTGGTCGCCGTTCGGAACAATCTGTAGGGAGGGAGAATATTTCGTGGTTTCGAGAATACGATTAGTCTTCTGCAGTTACGAGGGAGGGGAGCCGAGCATTGCTGGGAAGCCAGCGATGGAAAGAGTGGGGTATTCCGTTTTGAGTGCCCATGTTTGATGGTCGCTCAGTATCAGCTTTATTGCTACAGGTGGACATGTTGTATTTGCTCTCCGGATATTTTATAGTTAGAACGGTTAGCTACTATACTGTTGTGAACTTATACGATTCTGGGCTTCGCCTCTGGGTAGGGAGTTGTCGTCGAGTATGAAGCGTTCAGTGATTGAGAGCACTTCCTCTGTCTGTACTCACGTAGAGACGTTATCTGAATTCCATTCTTGTGGCTGAGTATCCGCTTTTCTCATCTGTAGAACACGGAGAGGAGAAGACAATATTACATTATACTAGTCAGAGGAATGTCTTGAGTCGCCCCAGTGTTTGAATGAGGTTTTTTTTTTTATATTTCGTGGCTGGAGTTCATCCATCGGCGCAGACGCGTACGAGAACCATCAATCCGACGCACATACGGTGATATTGCTAACTGTTTCGCCGTATTAGGGCTATGAAGCTAAAGAGCTGTGATGACGTACATTTTATTTCCACTGAGGCTGCCCACCACCACAGATCATCTTCGAAAGTAGTTTCTTCTAGTGTTTGGTACGTAGGTAATGCCAGTCATCTCACGTTATTTATATTAGATTGCGTAGCCTCAAAAAGGGGCAGATTTGGGAAATTGATCAATCACATTAGTTGGATTGGGTTGTTTGGGGAAGGAGACCAGACAGCGAAGTCATCGGTCCCATCGGATTAGGGAAGGATGGGGAAGGAAGTCGGCCGTGCCCTTTCAAAGGAACCATCCCGGCATTTGCCTGGAGCGATTCAGGGAAATCACGGAAAACCTAAATCAGGATGGCCGGACGCGGGATTGAACCGTCGTCCTCCCGAATGCGAGAATCATATTAGTTAGGAAATCCATTTGTAACTCTTTATGTCCATTGGAGACACACACACACACACACACACACACACACACACACACACAATTATATGTATGGGTTTTGATCCACAATAAACGTATTAGCTGAAAAAACATCTATCATTTGTAGTTATTAGTTCCCTTTACCATTCATTTATGTTTATCAGGTTACCTCCCGTTCGGAAAGTGGGTGCACTCAGCGACTTTTATGTGACTTATAAATTTCTGGAGTGCAGCAGTGCAGCAATCAGTCGTTCTTTTTTCTTTGGATTTTATTACGCAAATACAGATTTCGCCTAGTAGCTAGCCATTCTCAGTGCATGTGTCCCTGTTGTTCAGGCGTCAGTCACAGTTCTTATTCAATGAACTGTGACTGACCCCCGAACAACAGGGACTTACATGCGCTGAGAATAGAAAATAGTGAATGGAGAATGGCTAGCTACTAGCCGAAATCTGGATTTGGGTGATAAAATAAAAAAAAGGACGACTGATTGCTACACTCTATAATTTATAAATTTGTGTTTATGTTGTAATTTATACGCTAAAGAGCAAGGGGAAGGGCAGAAATCACCATTAAGAGATCCTAAGACCTGCTTCAGGGGGCAATCAAACAGGGCCAAATCTTCATTTTCGCGTTTCGTATTTTACGTTGCTCACATTCATTCTACAACCGCCTGGAGTAGCATCTTGGACCACCATCATGTGTTTTTGAGAGCGCCACCAGTGAAATTGGGTTTTCGTTGTGTGTCGTGAAAACGGAACAGCCGAATTTAGAGCAACGTTGTGCCATCGAGTTTTGTGTTAAAGTTGGGGAATTCGCGTGTGACTTTTGTAAAGTTGAAGGACTACGGGGAACATCCAGTATCTAGAGCACTAGTTTTCCTCTGGCACAAATCATTTTTGGAAGGCCGCAAAGACGTTGAAGTTGACCTCATTCAGGGAGACGTTCAGCTTCAAAAACCGACGAAAACGTGAGAAGTGTGTTTACTCTCGTCAGATCAGACTCGCATAAAACAATAAGGATGATGGTCAAATTTTGATCGAAGTTTTGCACATGCAAAATGTTTGTGCCTGAAGTGTGCCGAAAAACCTCTCAAATGAGCAAAAGCACAATCGAAAAACGTGAGTGTTGATCATCTTGAGAGGACTGCCACGAACACGAATGGTTCAGTCGCGTGATCGCAGGTGATGTATCTCGGATTTTTGAGTCACGGTCCTCAGAGAAAGCGGCAGAGTGAGGCGTGGCACTTTGAGACATCTCCTCGACCGCAAAAAGGCTCGAATGAGCAAAACAATGCCGGTTTGCTTTTTTGACTGTAGGGGTATCGTGCACAGTGAATTCGATTCTCGAGCATAAACTGTCAACCAAGCGTTTTACAGGCATGTCTTTGAAGTCTCAGGAAAAGGGTGAATCAAAGTGAGACGGACATTGCAGGCAAATGCATGCCTCATCATGACAACGTCCCATCACGTAATTTTTGACCTCAGAAAGGCGTTCCTGTTGTTTCACAGCCCCATAATGCACCTCCCTTGGTCACCTGATCTGTTTCCTCGTTACTTTTTTCTTTTGCCGAAGTTGAAAAATGTCTTAAAAGGAAGTCATTTTGAGGCTATGGAGAACGTGCGGGATATGTTAAAGGCCCTACCAGCTGACACTGTCGTCATACCGCACAGTTTTACGTTTCTGAATATTTAAAGCAAGTTGCCAAGATATTGAGCGTCTTTGGTCGCGATTTAAAGGTATTGTCAACCACGTGCTAGAGAAGTATGTGCCTAGCAACAATATAGGGGAGGGAAAGGATACATCTTGGTACAACCAACATATTAGCAAGTTGCTGAGAAAGCAGAGAATTTTGCATAGTCGTTTTAAATGTAGTCACTGCCCCGCTGACAAACAGAAATTATGCGAAATGAAAGCAGCTGTCAGAAGGACAATGAGAGATTCTCTTAACGAATTTGAAAGCAATATTTTATCTGCAGATTCAAAAAAAAATTTTTTTTGTTGGTCGTACGTAAAATCTATGAACGCTATAAATAATTCAATACTTCCTCTTACTGACAGTACGGGTAATGTAACGGATGATGATAAACAGAAGGCCGAAATTCTAAACCTATCTTTCAAAAACTCGTTTACGGTAGAGGACTGCAGCACCATTCCCCCTTTCAACCATCAAACGAACGCAAGGATGGCTGACATAGTGTTTAGTGTATCTGGGATTGTAAAACATGAAGGCATCTGGCCCAGACGGTATACCCTTAAGATTTTATCTTGACTATGCTACAAATACAGCACCATTCTTATCCATCATCTATCAGAGATCACTGGAACAACGGAAGGTTCCGCGGGACTGGAAGAAGGCCCAGGTCATAGCAATCTATGAAAAGGGAAATCGGATGCACATAATTATCGGCCAATTTTAGTGACATCAATTGGTTGTAGAATCATGGGACATATTTTGTGTTCAGACATAATGACCTTTCTAGACTCCGAGAAGCTCATCTGCAGAAACCAGCACGGTTTTAGGAAACAGCGGACATGCGAGACACAGCTGGTCCTCTTTGTGCATGATATACAACAGGCTCTAGATACCGGCTCCCAGGTTGATGCCATATTTCTCGACTTTCGAAAGGCGTTCGACTCAGTTCAGCACTGTCGCTTGCTCCAAGAAGTGCGCGCTTACGGTCTGTCCGATGACATATGCTGTTGGATAGAAAATTTTGTAGCACACAGAGAGCAATATGTCGTCCTGAATGGGGTGACTTCAACAGAAACAAGCGTTACTTCAGGTGTGCCCCAGGGCAGTGTAATAGCTCTTCTGCTTTTTACGATTTACCTAAACGATCTGGTTGATGGTATTGACAGCGGCCTTAGACTGTTTGTCGATGATGCTGTAGTCTACAGGAAAGTAGTGTCATACGAAAGTTGTGAACAAACCAATGAGGATTTGCAGAAAATAAATGTGTGGTGTAATGTCTGGCAGTTATCTCTCAATATTAGTAAGTGTAACCTACTGCATATAATAAGGCGAAAATCCCCATTAATGTACGAGTACAAAATAAATGCCCAGTCTTTGGAAGCGGTTAACATCAGTCAAGTATCTGGGTGATGATGATGATGAGCGTTTGGCGTCATTGGCCGGGAGGCCCCTCGCGGGGCAGGTCCGGCCGCCATATCGCAGGTCTTATTACATTCGGCGCCACATTGGGCGACCCGCACGCCGGATGGGGATGAAATGATGATGAACACAACACAACACCCAGGCCCTGAGCGGAGAAAATCTCCGACCCAGCCGGGAATCGAACCCGGGCCCAGAGGACGGCAATCCGTCACGCTGACCACTCAGCTACTGGGGCGGACAGTATCTGGGTGTGACTATTCGAAATGATCTCAAATGGAACGATCAGATTACACAAGTAACGGGTAAGGCGAACTCTAGATTGCCTTTTATTGGTAGAATCCTGAAGCGATACAGTCCTTCGACAAAGGAAATTGCTTACAATGCGTTAGTTCGTCCAGTCTTAAGAGTACTGTTCGTCTGTATGGGACCCTTACGAGCTATGTCTGATTCAACAAATTGAGAAGGTCCAAAGAAGAGTAGCAAGATTCGTGACTGGTAGATTCAGCCATCGCGAGAGAGTTATAAATCTCATAGAAATTTTGAAGTGGCACACACTTGCAGATAGACGAGCTAAACGGAAGGGGCTGCTCAATAAATTCCGAAATCCGATCTTCGCCGAGGATGTAGAGCATGTATTATTATTACCAACTTTCAAATCGCGCAATGATCCCCATTCAAAGATAAGGGGAATTAGAGCTCGTACTGAGGCGTTCAGAGGCGTTCAGGCAGTCGTTTTTCCCTCGCGCTATCCGCGAGTGGGACAGGGGGGGTGGAGAGGGGGGGGGGGGAATTTGACTTTGGCGCGAATTGTGCGCTGCGCCACATACCGCTTGGTGGCAAGTGGAGAGTATGTAGCTGTAGATGTTTCCCGCCAGTCACCTGCCTCCTAGCTACGGATTGTTGCCTACTGCCACAAGTTGGAAACAACCTGCAGTCAGAAGACGGCCAGTTCTGGGATCTGCCGAACAGCCTACATTCTTAAGACGGCTCTGAGAACAGATGAAGCTTAACGTCGCCATACGCCGCACTAGAAGCACGATGTAATATTAGTAATTTTCGCCTCACGAACATTAATATACGCTCAATAATAAACGCCTGATGGCCTAAAGTTATCGAACAATTGTAAAGTAAAAGAAATGAACCATCGCATAGCAGCGACGGAGTCTACGAGGTGTGGCTAGAAAAAAACCGAACTAGTACTGGTGAAACAATAAAACTAATGCAATAAGGCTGAAAGTCGCGTGGCCTGTCACGTGACTCTCGCTCCGCCTACTGCTCGAGTTTCATCTGCCTCCTGCACTCAGTCTGCCCGTGGCGTCTGTTTTAAGTAGTTGACGTTTTGTCTATGCGTCGGAAAATGTTGAGTGTGCAGAAAGAACAGCGTGTTAACATCAAATTTTGTTTCAAACTAGGAAAATCTGCAAGTGAAACGTTTGTAATGTTACAACAAGTGTACGGCGATGATTGTTTATCGCGAACACAAGTGTTTCAGTGGTTTAAACGATTTAAAGATGGCCGCGAAGACACCAGTGATGACACTCGCACTGGCAGACCATTGTCAGCAAAAACTGATGCAAACATTGAAAAAATCGGTAAACTTGTTCGACAAGATCGCCGTTTAACAATCAGAGCAGTGTCTGAGTTAACAGGAGTTGACAAGGAAAGTGTTAGGCAGATTCTTCATGAAAGTTTCAACATGAACAAAGTGTGTTCAAAAATGGTTCCAAAGTGTCTCACAATTGAACAGAAGGAACGCCGAAGAATGATTTGTTCTGACATCCTGGAAAACATTGAAAGTGATCCCACCTTCTTACAAAATGTTATTACTTGCGATGAATCGTGGTTTTTTACTTACGATCCCGAAACTAAACGCCAATCGATGCATTGGAAAACTCCTGGTTACCCACGAATGTCAAAATCGAAATTCAAGGCAATGATGATTGTTTTCTTTTTGACATCAAAGGGATTGTGCACATTGATTGGGTACCAGAGGGACAAACAGTGAATCAGCATTACTACATTAGCGTCCTGGCTACCCTACGTGAGCGAGTACGGAGAAAACGGAACGATTTGTGGAGAAAAAAGTCATGGATCCTTCACCAAGACAATGCCCCAGCTCACAGTGCGTTGTCAGTGAAGACGTTTTTGGCAAAACACAACATTCCCATCTTAGATTATCCACCCTACTCACCTGATTTGGCCCCCTGTGACTTTTTTCTTTTCCCTAAAGTCAAGTCAGCTTTGAAAGGAACTAGATTTGAGACTGTTGAAGCAGTAAAAGAAAAAGCGACGGAAGTAATGTATGGACTTACCGAAAATGTTCTGCAGCATTGCTATGAACAGTGGAAAATTCGTATGGAGCGATGTAGAGACCGCGGAGGAGAGTACATTGAAGGAGATAACATGAAATTGTAAATAATTGTAAATAAATGTTTTTTCCAGCATCAGTCCGGTTTTTTTCTAGCCGCACCTCGTATTATTCTTTATCTTTGCCGTCCTTGGGTGGTGCCTGTAAATCTCTGTGTACATGTATCGATTAATGATATAAAAAATAATTATGTTATTTCAAGACTAATGAGACATTGGGCGCCTCACTTTTTACTGTTTGTATTCCGTGAAAGGCGGACGCGGACTTGCTGCGTTCCGCGTCGGTATTTTATATTTTATGTGAAAATATTCAGTAAATATGCTAATATTTTTCCAATCAGAAAACATGTAGTTTCTTGTAATCGATTACGAACAGACAGCACCAAGAGGACATTTTGACTGTTATGGTCATCTACTGCAATTTAATATGAAAAGGTACGTAGCATTAAAAAACTCGTGTTAAAGATAAGTGAGCTTATTTTAGTAAATTAACCTTGATGATTTCCATCTCCTCATATACTTGCATGTTAATTATTTTGTGTTAGATCATCACCAGAAATTACGATCACGCTGATGGGCCGAACGCAGCATGAGGCAGAAGGAACATTATCGGTTTCCTATTATTTCTGAATCAGCTTTTTTTTTTTTAATGTGTAGTGTGAAACGTCCCCTTAGAAAAATTATTGAATTACTGTGCTGATAAATCTCTTACATTATTTGATTTTCAAACAGATGAGCAAAACTGAACGTGCCCAGACATTTCGTTCTTTACCTATTCTGACCAACACTAAACTGACACACAATATTTTTTAGAGCAACGCAATCTGACTTTCAATAATCCCTACAAAAGAATGGCCCTGACTAACATTAACCTATACCTTTCACAAATCACTTACCTCACAAAACTCTTCGTTACTCGAACTACTGCAATACAGCGAGCGCCACTACTGCCAGCTAAATAAAAGATTCAAACTACTGAAGGCACTAACTACTGATAGGCATAGTTAGCAAATGAAAGATTTTGATAGAGAACAATCAATGTATTTACTTAATAGTGTTCAAAAGTCATAATATATATAGCTGTTCATGACGTCCATTCTTACGGATGTACTGTTGTTTCTGATGGACACACGTCCAGATGCTCCGCTCTCAAAACTCCGCCATCTCTCTCCCCACATCCACCACTGCTGGCGGCTCACCTCCAACTGCGCAACGCTACGCGCTGTTAACAGCCAACTGCCCAACACTACAATAGCCAACAACAATGCAAACCAGCCACAGACTCCACACAGCACAGCCAGTGATTTTCATACAGAGCGCTACGTGGTGTTACCAATATAAAAACGTAAACAGCCTACTTACAAGTGTTGCATTTCTTTTAAAGTCTATAAATCTTCTGGTCCCTTAGTGTTGTTCCGGGTATGACTACACCGCGATTATAAAAATGCACAGAAATGATGTTTCTTCCGAACGATCTCAAATAAATCAATCTGCTGCTCTAGTTCAAAATAATCCAACCCGGTATTTAATGCTCAACGTATGTCGTTATAATAGTGTAATCAATCCCAGATGCTGTTGCCAAGAGGCCCATCAAAATACTCACTTTTCGACATTTTTCAAAAAAAATATAAAATAACAATTATTTTTCTTTCCCCCCCCCCCCCCCCCCCCCCAAGAGCAACGCGCTACAACGAGTAACAAATTCTGATGCGATTACTGGATGAGATGCTACGAAGAGGCAGGGAATTTAACCGTAAATGTCGGTACACGATTATACTCTACCGTTAACTTTTTAACTCCTACCCGAATTCGAATAAATCATCTCCGGTCGAGTGAAAAAAATGTCACTAATGTAGTTCAGCGACCCCAATTATTACAATAGAAATTACGAACGCAAACCGCACTTTTGTGGAAAAACGTGTAGTATTTAAACAGGCAGGAAAAAAATTAAACTCCAGCCACATATCACGGATAATTGCGTTTCTGTTATTAGGATTTTGCAGCCACCAATTACAATAATGGGCAGACAATGAAAAACGCAACAACCGTTAATTATCACGCTTATTCCCGCGTTACGTAAGCGGGAAACTGTTACGACGGCCAGGTCGCCGTGTTTCGTAACACAACGCTGCGGTACGTTTTGTCAATAACGAGACGGGTTGACATCAGCCGTGCAAATGACAACTGCTGAGAGAGAGAGAGAGAGAGAGAGAGAGAGAGAGAGAGAGAGAGAGATGGGAGGGGGAGGGGGAGAGCAGGCTCGAAACGGCACGATGAAGTGAAGTCGAATTTTATCGTGTAGACGATAAAATCTTTAGTCTTGTTTCTATTTCACTGCCCGTTATGTTTACACAATTGTAGTTTTGGCCTTAAGACCATTATCAAGTCGTGTACTCTAGACGACTGCGCTTCACCACATGACAAACATTGAAATCCTCTGATATGTAAATATGTCATAGTTATATCTGAGCTTGTACAGTTACAGTTACAATAATAAGGTAAGTCGATGACGTGTGTAAATCGCGGAGGATTTTAATGTCTGACATCTACATCTACGTGGCTGCTCTGCATATCACCCGTAAGTGCCTGGCGGAGAGTTCATCGAAGTACCTTCACAATAATTCTCTGTTATTCCGCTCCCGAACAGCGCGCGGAAAAAAATGGTTCAAATGGCTCTGAGCACTATGGGACTTAACATCTGAGGTCGTCAGTCCCCTAGAACTTAAACCTAACTAACCTAGGGACATCACACACATCCATGCCCGAGGCAAAATTCGAACCTGCGACCGTAGCGGTCGCGCGGTTCCAGACTGTAGCGCCTAGAACCGCTCGGTCTCCCCGGCCGGACGCGCGGAAAAAACTAACACCTATATCTTACCGTGCGAGCTCTGATTTCTGTTATTTTATGGTGATGATCGTTTTTTCCTATGTAGGTCGGCATGAACAATATAGTTCCGCAATCAGAGGAGAAATTGGTGATTGACATTTCGTGAGAATGCCCCGCAGCAACGAAAAAGGCCTTTGTTTTAATGAAGTCCTCCCCAAATACTGTATCATGTCTATGACTCTCTCTCTCTCTCTCTCTCTCTCTCTCCCAGATTTCTCGATAATACGAAACGCGCCGTCCTCCTATGAACTTTCTCGATGTACTCCTATCCTGGTAAGGATCCCACAACGCACAGCAACACTCCAAATGAGGACGGACAGGCGTAGTGTAAGCGGTCTATTTAGTAGATCTGATACATCTCTCAACTGTTATGCCAATACAACCCCAGTCCTTGTTTTGCCTGCCCCAGAACATTTTCTGTGCGTTCTTTCCAATTTATGTTGTTCTTAATTGTAATTCATAGGTGTTTAGTTGAATCTATGGCTTTTAGATTTGTTCTCTTATCGTGTAACCGAAGTTTAACGGATTCCCTTTAGCACTCACGTGGATAGTCTCACACTTTTCATTATTTAAGGTTAACTGCCAATCTTCGCATCATACAGATATCTTTTCTAAATCGTTTTGCAATATGTTTTGATCTTCTGATGAGTTTACTAGACGATAAACGGCAGCATCATCTGCAAACAGCCTGAGACGGCTACTCAGATTGTCTCCTATATCGTTCATACAGATAAGGAACAACAAAGGGCATACTAACACTACATAAAACTGCAATATGAGCATGGAAGGTGCCCCTGGAGAAATGATGAAATATTCTGGTATACGACACGAACGATCATTCAAAGAAAAATGTCCAGTACTCTGCATACCTTAAGACCCATGAGCATTATTTCGTCTTAGACACTAACAATCAGATGTCTTCTACTGCAGGCTCTTTGCTTTCCAAACTTTGAGAGGTGGTAGTATGGAGCAAAATAAGATACATCCAATACACAAGGGCTCTAAAATGCATTTCTTACGAGCTATGAGCACTTGCTCATTTTCGGCGATGTGGAAGACATTTCTTCTACTGAAGAAGTCCTCATAGCTCTTAAGCAACCGTATGCGTTTTAGAGCCAATAATTACTAAACAGTTTTTACTTCTTTGGTCGATAATGCCTCCTCCCGAAATATGGAAAGCAATCACCTTGCAGTACAAAAGATTTGTGTCACAATATCGAAGATGAATGAGTATTCTTAAATCTTAAGGTATGCATTTTACAGCCCATGATTACTACATTGTTTTGCTTGGAGTATACTTTCAACAGATTAATACTATAGTTCTTTTCCTCTGTGTTTCTTTGTACCCTTGAACTCTCTTCCCCAGGCCACTTTTATTTGTCCCGTCCTGTAATTTTCCGTACTCAAACACACATTAAACAAAAGTATCCACGAAACTGCGTGTTTTGAGGGAAAAAATGTGGCCGTGGTATGTTTCTGAGCGAAGAAATGGTAGTTTTAGTCCCCAAACGAACAGCGCGAGTAGTTAGCTTATTTCAAAAGTTATATACGTAAACGATGCTATACAGAAAAAGCATATAAAAACATCACAGACTTAGAATTAACAAATAAAAAAATTGGTCACTGGAGAGGCTATCTTCCATTAACATAAAAACATGTACGATGAACAAGCGTGCTATCCTCTGTGCCACCCCCAGACCGTGAAGAGACGTTCTATAAATGTGTATTGGCAATATCTGGACAGTAGCTGAGACTACTGATCCGGTCGAAAAAAAAAAAAAATTACGAAGAAAGCTTCCAGGAAGTAAGGATGAAGTGGGCATTGAATTAGGTTGTACGTGGAGCGGACAGCGTTATGGAATGTACAGTTACTAGACTACACGAACTGAGACAAGAAGCAAAGTTTGTTGGCCGAAATGGCTAACGTTTTTAACCATAATATCTACCACAATTCAAGGAATAAGGAAAAGTAGTTTTATAACGTTTCAAAGAAACAGTTTTGGAACTCTGTAAATTGCCATTCAACTTCAAGTAGTATAGATGTATCTACAGTTTTATGTAACTTGATTATATATATATATGCGAATGAGCATATTAGGACAACGCAAAGTACTTAGTGGCGTGCATTTGCCCATACTTTTTTTCATTCTTTTGCTGTGGGCTTATTTTCTTTCTTGAGACCACGCTGTTCCAGTCTTCTTCTTTGGTATCTCCACTTGGTCAACTTGCTACTTGTGAATTTTGGATCTGAAGATTTCCTCCCTGTTTTGGATATCCTCTGGCGTAATTCCTACTAGTTTCAGATGTGTTTTGATTTAGCCATTCCATTTCATCGGGTTTGTTTTAGATTTACTCCTGTTTTCATAGAATTCAACTATTTGTAAGTCTGTCCGAATTCATTCTTTTGATGTGTCCACAGAATCTTACTCTGCGTTTTCTACTGTCACTGTGAATATTAGAGTACTGTTTGATTTCCTGTTTGCCTCTGAGCCGATACTGTTCATCCAAAAGTTTTGGGCCTTAAATTTTTCTTATGATATTCCGTTCCTTTTTCTGAATGTTTTCTACGTCTGTTTTCCTGTTTAAAATTAGTGTCTCTGATACATATAGGCATTCTGGTTATATGACGGTGTTGTAATGTACTTTTGTGTGCTTGGAGACACATTTTTTACTGTAGATATTTTGAGTGAGTCGATATGCAGTGTCGAACTTTTGGCATCCGACTTCGTTGGCCTTCGTTTCTATTCCACTTTCCTGAATCGTTTCACCGAGATATTTGAATTGTGGGACTCGTTTAATTTTGCCACATTTTGTCTCCATGAATTTTGGTGCTTGTTTGTTGCAAGTCAGTGGCTCTGAGCGCTATGTCACTTAACTTCTAGAACCTAAGGACATCACACACATCCATGCCCGAGGCAGGATTCGAACCTGCGTCCGTAGCGATCGCGCGGTTCCAGACTGAAACGCCTAGTACCGCTCGGCCACTCCGGCCGGCGTTGCAAGTCATATATTCTGTCTTTTCAAAAGTTTCTTTCAGGAATTCAATCTCTTTTTTTCGCTGTTGAAACATCGCGAGTTAAGATGGCTAGATCGTCTGCAAATGCTAACCAATCTACTGTTAATTTTCCTCTGCCGAGATTAATTGGTTGGTCAAACTTGAGGACTGATTCCAGTTTGCGCCATCCTTGAATCACTTTTTCAAGGACGCAGTTGAACAGTAGTGGAGAGAGTCCATCTCCTTGTCTTACTCCTGTTTTGATCAGGAAAGTTTCAGAGATTTCCTCCATAAATTTGATTTTAGTATTTGTGTCTGTCAATGTCTGTTGTATAATTGCAAGTGTTTTCAGATTTATTGATTACATTATTATATTGGGCGTTGGAGAACAGACCTTCAGGAATTTACCAATTGTTAAAATAAAAGTAGGGGGCTATTCAAAAAGAAGCAACAGTAACAAGTTTGAAACATGTATTGCTTCCAAACTACGAAAGATACAGAAACAATTCCGACGTTCCTAGAAAAAGAAAAGTTCAATTTTTTATGAGTTCAATGTGAGCACCAAGTGTTACGCGACAAATATCGAAACGGTGCCTCACTTCTTGCCACATACGAAGCAGCTGGACTCTTGTCATCGAATTCACAGCTTCAGTCATGCGGTGTTACCGACTTTCAGGAGTGTCAGGCACAGGAGAGATGAAAAAGCGGTCTTTTACGTAAACCCACAGATAAAAGTTACAAGGAATGAGGTCTGGGACTATGGACTGGAAGAAGAGGAGCAAAGGATGAACTTCATCGCCGGTGGCCTTCCAGGTCTGAAGACTTTTATCTGTGGGGTTACGTAAAGAGGCCTTGTTTTTATTTACCCCCTTGCCTGATACTCTTGGAAGTGTGCATTGTTGAAGCTTTAAGTTCGATAACGAGACACCAACTGCTGCGTGTGTGGCAGGAAATGAACCACCGTTTTGATATTTGTTGCGTAACACTGTAACACATGGTGCTCACACTGAATGCATAAAAATTTGAAATTTTCTCTTTCCAGGAACGTAGTTTGGCTTTTGTGTTTTGGAAGCAATAAATGTTCGAAATCTGTTCTTCAGTTTTTAATAACCCTGTATTTCCATAACTGCGTCATTTACCAGATATCCGCTCAGACAGATCACCGAAGTTAAGTGCTGTCGGGCGTGGCCGGTACTTAGACGGGTGACCATCCGGGCCGCCATGCGCTGTTGCCATTTTTCGGGGTGCACTCAGCCTCGTGATGCCAATTGAGGAGCTACTCGACCGAATAGTAGTAGATCCGATCAAAGAAAACCATCATAACGACCGGGAGAGCGGTGTGCTGACCACACGTCCCTCTTATCCGCATCCTCATCTGAGGATGACACGGCGGTCGGATGGTCCCGTGGGCCATTTGTGGCCTGACGACGGAGTGATACAAGATACGCACAGTTTTGCTTTTGAACATCTATGGGTATCAAGATGAAACTAGTGTAATGTTATTTCGGCAAATATTAAACAGAATAAACGTAGCTGATGCTAGAAACATTAGCATCACAAGCAGTCTGTCTTCAGCTATGATGGATTTAGGCTTAATGGTTTCTGGACTAGCAATTTTCGGTGCAGTCATAAAGAGCATTTCTTCCATCATCATCTCTGTCTTTCTCATAAAATTGCCATATTATTGTCGATTTTCCATCACAAGCTCTACAATGAGATTACTGCATGCTCCAGAATCATCCCGCCTCCTCATCCGGTCTCTTGTCAGACACGAACACGGTCGTTAACATTTTTTATTTACCACTGAAAGTACGAGGGTAATACCACAAGTAAGTCCTCCCACTTAAAACCTCTTTATTTCTATAGTGGTTTACATCAGTTTACAGCTTGAACATTCAGCTATTTTTCGACATAATCACCATTTATGTCCATGCTTTTTTGTAGACTCTGTGGCAGTTTTTGTATATCCATGTCATACCAGCTCGCCGCCATGATGTTCAGAAAGTTACGAACCTCTTCTTTCACCTCCGCGTCGGAGCTGAATCGCTTTCCGGCAAAATGTTCTTTTAACCTAGGGAACAGGTGATAGTCACTGGGCGCCAAGTCAGGACTATAGAGTCGGTGGGTGATTATGTTCCACTGAAACTGTTGCAGGAGAACAACGGTTTGCCGAGCGATGTGTGGGCGAGCGTTGTCATGGAGAATGTGTACGCCCTTGCTCAACATTCCCTCTTCTCCGGTTCTGAATTGCACGTTTGACTTTTTTCAGAGTCTCACAGTACCTACAGCGTTAATTGTACTCGCAGTGATCATAAAGTCGACCAACAATACCCCCTGGCCGAGCCCAAAAAACGGTTGTCATGACTTTACCGGCAGACTGTGTTTGTTTGAATTTCCGCGGCTTTGGCGAAGGTGGATACTGCCAATGGCGTGATTGTTGCTTGGTCTCAGGTGTAAAGTGGTATGCCCAGGTTTCGACAATTGAGTCCAGAAAGTTGTCCTGTTCGGCTGGAAGGCGGTGGAGAAATGCGCGGGAAGCATCAAGTTGTTGCCGCATGTGGTCCTCAGTCAGCATGCGTGGCACCCATCTTGCGGACACCTTCCGGTAGTCCAATATTTCCGTAAAAATTCTGTGAGCGGTGCTTCGGGAAACCTCAGGAACCAACGTGCAGAGATCATCCGGGGTGATCCGCCGATCTTCACGCATGCTTTGCTCAACCTTCAACACTGTCTCCTCAGAAATTGACGGTCCTTTGTTCGTCGTGAATTTCGGTCCGACCAGCTGCAAACTCTCTTACGAACATTTTTGACATCCGTGCACGACTCACCATACACTTCCGTCAGTTGGCGATGGATTTCAATCGGCGCAGTGCCCTTTGCGTCCAAAAACCGAATAACTGCGCGCAATTCGCACTCGGCAGTAACATCCAAACAGAGCTCCAATCTCAACGGCTGCCAAGCCAAGACTGAGCGCCTCAGCGCGGCGTGTGCATTTTTACACACAGAGCGTGAAGCACTCTTCATAACAGTGTGACCAACTGCCCCACAGAGTTCTGTACTTATAAAAAAAATAGGAGACCTTACTTTTGGGATTACCCTCGTATTAAAAGTGCAGCCCGACACTCTTCCATCGCAACCTTTTCCTTCACGCACACAACTTCGACTGAAAAATCTCGCTGTTATCTCTCAGCCCTCACCGACTCTCTCATCCTGCTGCGTGTAAACACTTCCGTCATCTCCTCTCGCAAGATTCTCAGACACTTATAGTAAGTGCTCGCAAGGAAGTATCGGACACTAACCATCAGCGAAATTAGTCGCTAGTGGAAACAGTTCTGTGACTACTAACGGAGATCGGGCCTACCACATTGTCTGAGAGCAAAAACCTCTGACGTGTATTCGATCCCTAAGGTCGCTTACTACAGTGCAAGATGTAAAGACACAGAATAATGTTATGTTACATGCGCGGCTACGAAAGAATGCTGAAGACTAGATGGGTAGAATGAATATGTAATGAATACCTGAATCGAATTGGGGAGAGCAGATATGTGTGGTACAAGCTGAGTAAAAGTAGGCATCAGTTTCTTGGACACATCCTGAGGGATCAAGGAATATGATGATGATGATGATGATGATGATGTAGATGTTTGGTTTGTGGGGCGCTCAACTGTGAGGTTGTCAGCGCCCGTACAAATTCTCAACTTTTGCTCAGTCCAACTCGCCACTTGCATGAATGATGATGAAATGATGGGGACAACACAAACACCCAGTCATCTCGAGACAGGTGAAAATCCCTAATCTCGCCGGGAATCGAACCCGGGACCCCGTGCTCGGGAAGAGCACGAGCTGCGGACAGGGTCAAGGAATAGGCAGTATATTTCTACAGAGAAGTGTTGAGGATAAAAACTGTCTGATCCGAGTCTTGATTGCAATAAGCAGTAGGTTGCAGTTGTTATTCAGAGACGAAGAAGCTTGAAGAGGATAGCGTGAACAGATGCAGCAAACCAATCTCTCAGCTGAAGACTAGAACAATAGCGATGCTAATAAGCTAAGCCTTGCAAATCCGCTAGTAAATCTTTGTTACCTCGGGCTGAGCAATGAATGCCCCTCACAAATCTAGCTCGACCGTTTTACCTCGCCGACAGCCAGTGCACTTTGCAAGTGCAGCTGTTTTCGCCATTAATTTGTCTCCGAATCTGTTATTTCCTTGTCCTCATTAAAATAATTTGTTCCTCTTGCGGAACCTGCCTCTATTCTCTCTGAGGTGGAACGAAGGCGGTTCGTAATATGATCGTCAGCGGTGACGTTAAGAATTTATTTCCTCCCTCTAATGACTTGTGGTAGTGTGGGTATTTCCCCAGCTTTTACAAAAGCAAACCCATTTCCGCCCCCTTGTACAGCGGAATTTTCTTTCTTCTTTAGATTATTTCCGCGGAACAGATTCAGTAATGCCGTGAACATCTCTGCGCACTAGTGACTTGTCATAGCCGGAGAACGCTGGCTAATTATTTTTCCTATCAGCGTACTTATTAATTTAAATTCATCGAAAACACAATTTCCTTCTGAAATGATTAACTTAATTAGAAACTTTCTCGTCTCTGAATTTGTGCAGTATAGTAATTTCCTCTACACTAAAGGGTAACCCGATTTTATTGAAAATAACAATATGCCAACCTTCATAATTCGTATGAGACTTTTCTAGCAACTGCACAGGGTTTATAAAAATTGTCCCAAGTTTTTAGATGTGTATCATTAAACGCGTAAAACAGTCATCGTGCCCACTCGATGCCACTTTGCCAACCCAACGACTTCAAGAGACAAATGAAATGGATTTTCAGTGTTTCATGTAATTTTGGAGCGAATTTAAAAATTTCAAATACTGTTATAATGTACGCATTAAAAAAGCATATTCTTACTTCGAAGGTTTAACACAATAGCAAAAGTATTAACGTAAGGAACTTTTTGTGTCGGTATGTCTCGACGCAGCGCAGCTCTTGGCGCCAAAATTACCCAAACTATATTCAACCATTTTAATTTCATCCATATTTTCAAGCTACAAACGTGACAGTATTTAATACACTGGAACTATAAATTAAAAAACGCCTGCAGCCACATACCTTCGTGGTTTATTAAGTACACAATGCATTTCGGACCTGTGGGTCCATCATCAGGTATAGATTGTCTTAATACGTGATTTGTTTTCGCTCTTGAATGAGGTGAAATGCATGTTCGAGTCATGAAAAGGTTTCATGTTAGGCTATGGATTTCGTAAGTGAAATGCGGAAACTGTGTTAAACAGTGGCAAAAATGAACAGTGTAAACTTTCCATATAATCCAAGAAAAACCTTTTTAACTTTTTAACACAGTCATAAATTGGTTTTTCCATCCTGTTCGTGCGTATCACTTCACTGGAAAGGCAGAATAGTATACACATTTTCGTAAACACTTCACAGATGTTGTACATGGTGTGATCAAAGCTGAATTTATCTTTAGTGCCAGAGATCAAATTCCGCATGTACTTACAAAATTCATAACCTAAAATCAAACCTTCCCGTGGCAGGAATGCGCGTTTCACCTCATTCAAGAGCAAAAATAAATCATGTATAATACAATTTGCACCTGATAATGGATCCACAGGGTCCTAAAAGCATAGTGTATTTATCAAAACACGAATATTCGTGACTGAAGGAGTTTTTTAATCCATACTTCCTGTGTATATCCAACCAGTATTTGAAAATGAGATTCAAAGCGGTTTCCAACAAACTTCACACCTAATTTCAAACCTTTTAGAAACTTTTTCTCCCGATATCCCCCACAAAATAATGAATGGACAAAATTTTATCCCTAAGAATAGAAGCTCAAGCAATGAATTAAAATTTGTGCCACAGCCGAGACTTGAACCCGGGCCTTCTGCTTACATAGGGTCCTAAAGTCTCAGCTGTGCCACAAATTTTGATTCATTACTTCAGTTTCTACGCTTGTCAAAGGTAAAGCTGAGGCTCGTATGTCTCCAGGAAAATGTAATTCCGGAAGTTTATCGCCTATTATATTTTTAGATCAAAAACGGAACCTTTGTAGGATAACTTTCTTGTCCGTCTGTCTGTCCGTCTGGCTTTCCAAAACGATTTTTTTTGCTCAGCTGGTAGACGTATTAAGATGAAATTTATTTAACATATGGGGGCCTACCGTCAGTGGGCGATATAAACGTTAGCTTCTAGGTCAATGTAATCAAAGGACGTCGCCATTTATGCCATGTTTTTATACTCACAGACACTCATCAAAACCTATAGAGTACTTCCCGTTAGAGTAGAATCATGGAACGTGCCAAGAAGGAAGGTGTCACTGTGCAAGCAAAGGAAAAACGGTTACAACTGTGAATTTGTAATCGTATCAAACGATAAAAAATTGTCACTTGTTACCTGACTGACTGACTGACTGTTCGTATGTTAACCCCTCTTTTCCTCAGGAACAGACTGATGTACGAAGTTTATATTTCTGTCACATGTTAAGGTATATGGTCCCTTGGCGGCATAACAAACATTAGCTTTTGACTTAATACACCCACAAGATGCTGCCATTTATGTAACGTATTTTGATACTCGCAAACTCACTCATTAAAATCTATTAGACACTTCTCCTTGACGTAGAATCGTAAAATTTGGCAAGAGGAAATGTTTCACAGTACAAGTAAAGTGGAGGAAATCAGGAAATTATTAATTTGTAACTGTATCACACGGAAAAATATTATTTGTCATTTGTTATCCAACTTCAAACTCTAATTCATAACATCGTGGAAAATCTCAGAATCCTTGGGACCGATATCTTGGCAATACCATTGTCAATAACAGGCAAAAAAATCATGGAGTTTCTCGATTTTCGGATCGATTAATTGTCTATATTCATAATTAAGTTTGTATGGAAGACACAGCGGACGAGTCCTACTGGCAGGTGGACAATTTTTGCTATTCATGCAATAAAATTAATTTATTGGTTTTTACTACTAACTCAGGTCGCAAAACATTTTGAAGACATTATATAAGAGGATGGAGGTAGAATACTGTATGTGAAAACTTGTAAGAGAAGTCCTATAAACACTTGTACCCGAAACGAGAATTTTGATGATGATGTAATGTTGAACGTGGTGGTAGTAATACGAGGGTCACTCCAAACGAAATGCACACTATTTTTGTAAAAATACACTTTTCACTCTGTGAAAGTTTTACAGTGTGTAGATACATTCTCCCCGCTTGTTTTCAATCTTAGTTCAACCTGTTCCCGTGAGTGGCGCCGTCACAGCATGTTCTCAAGATGGCTGCTACACTTTACGTTCGTCAGAAGCAACGTGCTGTCATAGAATTCCTGTGCTGTGAAAACGAAACAGTGGGAAACATCCATAAGAGGTTGAAAAAGGTGTGTGGAGATGCTGCTGTCGATCGCAGTACAGTTAGTCGGAGAGCAAGCAGGTTACGTGATGAAAGCGGGCACGGCAGTATTGAGGATTGTCCTCGCAGCGGCAGGCCTCGTACTGCACACACTCCAGACAATGTGCACAGAGTTAACGAACTGGTGACTGCTGACAGACGCATCACAGTGAACGAATTGTCACGCTACGTTGGGATAGGGGAAGGAAGTGTTTGCAGAATACTGAAAGTGTTGGCGTTAAAAAAGGTTTGTACCAGGTGCGTTCCCAGGATGTTGACAGTGGCTCACGAAGAAACAAAAAAAACGGCATGCAGCGAACTTTTGGAATAGTACGAGAATGGTGGAGATGAATTTCTTGGAAGAAGTGTGACAGGTGATGAAACATGGCTCCATCATTTTCCACCAGAGACGAAGAGGCAATCAGTGGAGTGGCATCATGCAAATTCACCCAAAAAAAAAAAAAAAAAAAAAAAAAAAAAAAAAAAAAAAAAAAAAATTCAAAACCACACCTTCTGCTGGAAAAGTTATGGCTACGGTGTTTTTCGATTCCGAAGGACTCTTGATTGTGAAGATCATGTCGAATGGAACCACCATAAATTCTGATGCATATGTGACATCACTGAAGAAACTTCAAGCTCGACTAAGTCGTGTTCGACCACATCGGTAAAAGCAGGGTGTTTTGCTGTTGCACGACAATGCACGGCCACACGTCAGTCAAAAAACCATGGAAGCGATCACAAAACTCGTACGGACAACACTGAAACACCCGCCTTACTGTCCTGACCTGGCTGCATGTGACTATCGTCTCTTTGGGAAACTGAAAGACTCTCTTCGTGGAACAAGGTTTGAAGATGATGACTCCCTTGTGCACGCTGCCAAACAGTGGCTCCAATAGGTTGGTCCTGAATTTTACCGTGCGGGTATACGTCCGCTGGTTCCAAGATGGCGTAAGGCAGTTGAGAGTGATGGAAATTATGTGAAGGAATGAAAATATTGTTCGTAAAGGATGTATCTACACACTGTAAAACTTTCAAACAAAATAAAAGATGGATTTTTAAAAAAATAGTGTGCATTTCTTTTGGAGTGACCCTTGTAATACAAAATATGGGCTTTAATCTGCAACTGGATGTTAGTGAGACAGGCTTTTAATTCTGTGCAACTGTCCTCTGATTCTTCTCAGTGACCACAGGCTTCGTTTTTCCAGGCATCTGTAGTTACAATGTAATTCAGTGCACGTGCGAGCTGAATATTTCCTCGGGGGACAATAGCTTTTATAACTAGGCGAGGCCGATAACGAAGTCATAGCAAGCGGAAGCTTCCGCATGAACCGCCGGAAAGCGCGCCCTGCTAATGCAGTCTAGCCAAATGCCAAACGACTTGCTAGCGTGGCCCAACAGCTTTTTCCGTACAGCAGGGAGCAGTATTTAGGACTGCCATTCTGCACTCGCCGTCCACATATTAATGCGCGGAAAGTTGCACTGCAGCTCCCATGCAGAGGTTTCTATTTTCTCTGTGTCGCTGTTAGGTTGGCAGCACTACCACTGATACGGTTTATTATTCGAGTTAGCCTTGCTCCCGGTCGGTTTTGCTTTATCCGTCGCGGCTGTGGAGCTGTGTTAAATGGGAGGTCAGACCGCACGTAATCACCCACCCTCCCCCACCCACGTGAGCACGTATCGCCGACACCAGATATGTGAGGCTCACGTGGATGTGGGAAGCGAAATAATGCGCAATCTCGTCGGAATTCGGTTTTTGTTATTTCAGGGTACGTGAACGAGCTGTGGAGGGTGGGAGAAAGGTTGCGCTGTAGCTACCCTCCAATGTCAGTTATTACTGTAACCAGAATTATGTTGGTCCGTGTCCTCTTAAAACAGTCTACATCTACATCGATAAACTGCAAACCACATTCAAGTGCCTGGCAGTCTGTTCATCGCAGCACCTTCACAATAATTCTCTATTATTCCAACCTACAGCATACGGGAAAAACTAACATACAGGGTGATTCAAACAGAATACCACAACTTTAGGAATTGAAAACTCTGCAACGACAAAAGGCAGAGCTAAGCACTATCTGTCGGCGAATTAAGGGAGCTATAAAGTTTCATTTAGTTGTACATTTGTTCGCCATTTCAGCCAATAAAGTTTTTGGTCCCTTTTTCTTCGAAGGTGCTACTGTAACTGGGCTACAGTATCTGGAGATGTTAGAGAATTGGCTGTTCCCTCAGCTCGAACAAGAAGCACAATTCATATTTCAGCAGGATGTAGCGCCACCACGTTGGCAGTTATCTGTCCGTAACTACCTGAACATCAACTACCCGAGGCGATGGATCGACCGCCAGGCAGCCCGTGACAGAGCACTTCATCACTGGCCTCCAAGAAGCCCTGATCTTACCCCCTGCGATTTTTTCTTATGGGGGTATGTTAAGGATATGGTGTTTCGGCCACCTCTCCCAGCCACCATTGATGATTTGAAATGAGAAATAACAGCAGCTATCCAAACTGTTACGCCTGATATGCTACAGAGAGTATGGAACGAATTGGAGTATCGGGTAGATATTGCTCGTGTGTCTGGAGGGGGCCATATTGAACATCTCTGAACTTGTTTTTGAGTGAAAAAAAACCTTTTTAAATACTCTTTGTAATAATGTATAACAGAAGGTTATATTATGTTTCTTTCATTAAATACACATTTTTAAAGTTGTGGTATTCTTTTTGAATCACCCTGTATATATTTCCGTGCGAGCTCTGATTTCCCTTATTTTATTGTGATGATCATTTATCCTTGTATTCGTCGGCGTCAACAAAATATATTCGCATTCAGAGGAGAAAGATGGTGTATGAAATTTCTTGAGAAGGTTCAGCTTTAAGGTAAAACGCCCTTGTTATATGAGGATTGACTGAAAAGTAATGCCTCCACCTTCGTAACTCTTCAACAGTTGACAGCATTGCTATGCGGCAGATACAGGCTTGTTCCGTAGCCCGTTTTCTACAGCTCCAGTTGGCAGGAAGTGCTTGAGCATTGTCGTGCTAAATGATGGTCAGGTCCTGCAGAAAGTGTCATTACTTCTGTCTCCAAGCTTGTCGTAGGTTGTGTTCCAAAAATGAACAGTATAGTGACAGAAGTGACGACACATTCTGCAGGACCTGACCATCATTTTGCAGGACAATGCTCAAGCACGTACAGTGCAAGCTGTTACTGATTTGTATGACTGATGGGGCTGCTAAGTGCTATATCACCTACTGCACTCCCCTGACTTCAGCCCTCGTGAGTTCAACTCAATTTCTCAACTGAAGGAAACACTTCACGGCATTCGCTTCAGAACTGCTACAAATTCGTCGCACAATAGACCTCGCCGCTCGAACTGTCAACACAAATGGCACTGCTAAGAGTATCCTACGACTTCGACTTCGCTGGCAATGGGTTATACGTAATGCTGGTGACTACTTTGAAGGTCAGTAAAACTTTGAAACACGTATCTATTTTGTACGAAATGTAAATAAATAGTCGTCACTATTGAAGATCCAGCCCTCGTGTATGTTACCACGGTAAATGCATTCGCGTAATTTCATTACCCTACATCAATTACTTTTTGGTGTTGCAATTTTTTTCCGTCAGTGTATATAATGCAAATTTCTTCCAGTTCGTTTGAATTGCTACACTTTTTTTTAAGCATTTAATGCATACCGGCAGTCGAGATATACACTTTTGACAAGAGGGAAAGAGGAGCACAAAGCAACTGTGAACCCATTATTCGGCGGTTCATACAGGCACGCAATAATAAGCCGGGAGCGCGGCCTTCCCGTCTGCCCGCTTTGATCTCTCACTCAATTAAAATGCCCTTTGTGGAGTGCGGGCGCGCACTCAAATCTCTTCCCGTCGCTCGCAAAACCAACAGATCTCTCTACGGATACGGATACGGGCAGCAGAATATAGTGGAGCGTGCGCGTTTACATGGCGAGCTACATATCGCAGCCTGCGATGGGCATTAAACATACTGAAAACTTAAGAGACAACTTAGTCTTCTACGTACTGCGAGGCTCAAAACGGTGTGTGTGTGTGTGTGTGTGTGTGTGTGTGTGTGTGTGTGTGTGGTTTGAGATAGGGGCCAGTCTGCTCTGTCATTCCCGTCTGTCTGTTATGTAGAAGCAGAAACTATACGCACTGCTACATGTGGTTACCACGCATCCTGACACATCTACACTACTGGCCATTAAAATTGCTACACCACGAAGACGACGTGCTACAGACGCGAAACTTAACCGACAGGAACAAGATGCTGTGACATGCAAATGATTAGCTTTTCAGAGCATTCACACAAGGTTGGCGCCGGTGGCGACACCTACAACGTGCTGACATGACGAAAGTTTCCAACCGATTTCTCATACACTAACAGCAGTTGACCAGCGTTGCCTGGTGAAACGTTGCTGTGATGCCTCGTGTAAGGAGGAGAAATGCGTACCATCACGTTTCCGACTTTGATAAACGTAGGATTGTAGTCTATCGCGATTGCGGTTTATCTTATCGCGGCATTACTGCTCGCGTTGGTCGAGATCCAATGATTGTTAGCAGAATATGGAATCGATTCGTTCAGGAGGGTCATACGGAAGGCCGTGCTGGATCCCAACGGCCTCGTATCACTAGCAGTCGAGATGACAGGCATCTTATACCAATGGCTGTAACGGATCGTGCAGCCACGTCTCGATCCCTGAGTCAACAGATGGGGACGTTTGCAACAACCATCTGCACGGACAGTTCGACGACGTTTGCTGCAGCACGGACTATCAGCTTGGAGACCGTTGCTGCGGTTACCCTTGACGCTGCATCACAGACGGGAGCGCCTGTGATGGTGTACTTAACGATGAACCTGGGTGCACGAATGACAAAACGTCATTTTTTCGGACGAATCCAGGTTCTGTTTACAGCATCACGATGGTCGCATCCGTATTTGGCGACATCGCGGTGAACGCACATTGAAAGCGTGTATTCATCATCGCCATACTAGCATATCACCCGGCGTGATGGTATGGGGTGCCATTGGTTACACGTCTCGGTCACCTCTTGTTCGCAATGACGGCACTTTGAACAGTGGACGGTTCATTTCTGATCTGTTACAACCCGTGGCTCTTCCCTTCATTCGATCCCTGCGAAACCCTATATTTCAGCAGGATAAAGCACGACCGCATGTTGCAGGTCCTGTACGGGCCTTCCTGGATACAGAAGAAGTTCGACTGCTGGATGACCAGCACATTCTCCAGATCTCTCACCAATTGAAAACGTCTGGTCAATGGTGGCCGAGCAACTGGCTCGTCACAATAAGCCAGTCACTACTCTTGATGAACTGTGGTATCGTGGTGAAGCTGCATGGGCAGCTGTACCTGTACACGCCATCCAAGCTCTGTTTGACCAATGCTCAGGCGTATCAAGGCCGTTATTACGGTCAGAGGTGGTTGTTCAGGTTACTGATTTCTCAGGATCTATGCATCCAATCTGCGTGAAAATGTAATCAGTTCTAGTATGTGTGTCCAATGAATACCCGTTTATCATCTGCATTTCTTCTAGGTGTAGCAATTTTAATGGCCATTAGTGTAGATCTGCGTCTACGTTACTCTGCTTTTCATAATAAAGTGCCTGCCAGATGTTTCAATGAACCACCTTCAAACTGTCTCTACCGTTCCACTCTCTAACAGCACGCGGGAAAAACGAGCACTTAAATTTTGCTGTGCGAGCCCTGATTTATTTTATCGCGATGATCATTTCTCCCTATCTAGGTGGGTGCCAATAGAATGTTTTCGCAATCGGAGGAGAAAACTGGTGATTGAAATTTCATGAGAATATCCCGTCGCAACGGAAAACGTCTTTGTTTTAATCATTTCACTCCATTTCACATATGTCTTTATGACACTTTTTTTTGTCATCAGTCTACTGACTGGTTTGATGCGGCCCGCCACGAATTCCTTTCCTGTGCTAACCTCTTCATCTCAGAGCAGCACTTGCAACCTACGTCCTCAATTATTTGCTTGACGTATTCCAATCTCTGTCTTCCTCTACAGTTTTTGCCATATCAGCTCCCTCTAGTACCATGGAAGTCATTCCCTCATGTCTTAGCAGATATACTATCATCCTGTCCCTTCTCCTTATCAGTGTTTTCCACATATTCCTTTCCTCTCCAATTCTGCGCAGAACCTCCTCATTCCTTACCTTATCAGTCCACCTAATTTTCAACATTCGTCTATAGCACCACATCTCAAATGCTTCGATTCTCTTCTGTTCCGGTTTTCCCACAGTCCATGTTATGACACTATCTCCCCTATTTCGCGATAATACAAGACGAGCTGCCCTTCATTGAACTTCTTCGATGTCATCCGTCAGTCTCACCTGATGGGGATCCCACACCGCACAGCAATACTACAGAATAGGGCGGACAAGCTTGGCGTAAGCAGTCTCTTTAGTAGATCTGTTGCGCCTTGTAAGTGTTCTGCCAATGAATGACAGACTTTGATTTGCTCTACCCACAACATTATCTATGTGATCGTTCCAATTTAGGTTATTTGTAATTGTAATCCCTAAGTATTTACTTGAATTTGCAGCCTTCAGATTTGTGTAACTCATCCCGTAATAGAAATTTGGTGGATTTCTTTTAGCACTCATGTGAATAACTTCTCACTGTTATTAATTAAAGGTCAATTGCCACTTTTCGCACCATACAGATATCTTACCTAAATCATTTTGCAATTAGTTTTGGTCATCTGATGCTAAATGACAGCATCATCTGCCAGCAATCAAAGACGGCTACTCAGATTGTCTCCTATGTCGTTAATACAGATCAGGAACAATAGAGGGCCTATAACACTTCCTTGGAGAACGCTGTTTTACTCGTCGACTTTCCGTCTATTACTACGAACTGTGACCTTTCTGACAGGAAGTCACGAATCCAGTCGCACAACTGAGGCGATACTCCGTAGGCACGCAGTTTGGTTAGAAGACGCTTGTGATGAACGGTGTCGAAAGCCTTCTGGAAATGTAAAAATATGGAATCAATTTGACATCCTTCAACTGAGGAAAACAATCTGATAAAGTCAACTAATTCTGTTCCAAAATAAGATAAAAGAGCTTCATTGAAGACTGAAGCTTTTTGTCCTAGACTTTATGGCATACCCGAAATTCGTAAGAGAAACCTTCCTTGTGAGAGAGGTTGTTAGCGCTATCAGGTCTGCCACGCTTGACATAGCAAGACATCTGGCAACTCCTTTACAGCCATATATTGCGAAAAGTGACTCATATATAAAAGACTCGCATCATTTTATAGAGAAAACTGAAGGACTAGTTCTCGCTCCTGAAGCTATCCTTGTCGGATTCGGCATAGTGTCTCTACTCACTATGATCCCAGTCAACAAGTTATGATATATATAATGGTTACTTTCCCTGGAGATTTGTCTGGTCTTCGCCGTACTTCAAGTAAATTCCAGTGGGGTGATGAATTTTGTGAACAGGTTGAAGGTGTAGCAATGGGTAACCCATTACGACCTAATTTCTATTTGGAAAAATTCGAACAGTTAGCTGAAGAAGAAACAAATAAGAAACCATCTCTCTGATACCGATTTGTGGATGACACATTTGTAGTCGGCCACATGGTAAAAAAGCTTTGAACGAATACTTTGATTTTTATGAATAATATAAAGCAACTAGCTATACCCGGCAAACTTCCTTCCGCCTCTGAAAATCTTTCTATGTTACAGCTGACCCGGCAAACGTTGTTTTGCTATATAAATTATCTCTAGTCTATAAGAATAATGTGTACGTGTAACACAATGTGTACGTGTAACACAATAGCCGTTGTTGACGGGAGCTCGTGACACAATAATAATGGCTGAAAACTGTGCAGGGAGTAAGGAAAGGCTTAGGGGGAAGTCCGGCAGTATCGGCCTCTATTAGTTCTGGCGTTTCTACGGTAGATCGCGCGGATTTAACAATTGCAGCCGATATACGGCTCGTCCATGAGCATACAGACACAGAGCGGCAATTTTGTGTCGAAACGTGTTCGCCAGCTTTATGAATAAGGACAAGCGCACACGCATCGATTTTTATCGCACGTAAAAACTATTGTACGATTAATTTCTTTTAGAGGAACAAGGGAGAGCATAGGAACTTCTTTATTCCACTAAAAGAATTTGTTCGTACGATATATTTCCGTACGATAAAAATCGATGCGTGTGCGATAGGCCTAAATGTCGGTTTGGCGAATGACGAGTGCAGCCTAGTTAAACTTCTCGGTCTAGTTGCGTCGATTCGAAGAGGGATATTCGAGCCGTTACTTTTGGTACGTTGTCTTAAATTACTAAAAATAGGGGTTGGTGGTAGAAGGGTGAAAATTTAGGGTTGTGCGTATTTTTTAATGCCACATCACAAAAGAATAAAAATAAAGAGTTCTGTCCAAAAAAATAAGAAAACTTTTTGGGGTGGATTAAGACCGATTCTCAGACGTACCGAATATATACGTAAAATTTCATCAGAATCGATTGAGCCGTTTCGGAAGAGTATGGCAATTAACACTGTGACACGAGAGTTGTATATATATAAGGAATAATCAGTTCACCATGAAAATAGAAAATGACAACAAAATATCTTTCTTTGATGTTTTAGTTATGAGACAAACCGATCGAGGTTTGGAACATAAGGTTTTTACAAAAGCAGCACACACGGACAGATATTTACTTACGAATTCTAATCACAATCCACAACAAAAGAGTGTTGTCGTTAGAAGTCTTGCCGATAGAGCCAAAAGTATTTGCACGCCGGAATACCTGGACGCCGAAGTAAAACATCTAAAGCAGGCTTTAGAGAAAAATGGCTACTCGAGGAAAGAAGTAACCGGAATTCTACGGTTAAATAACGGGAGGCCGAAGGACAAGCATGAAAAACAATGATGGACGAATACCTTTTTATTAAAAAAGTAACATACCAGATCATAAAACTATTACAGAAATATGACGTTAGACCGGTTCTTAGATCAACACATAAAATAGATCAAGCACTCCGATCTGTGAAGGATAACCCTCCTCTGTCAGCATGTGGGGTATATAAAATTACGTGTACGTGTGGTAAAGTTTATACTGGAACAACCAAGAGAAGGGTGAATACGCGGCTAAAGGAACACAGAAGTATTGAAGAGTAGGAAAGACAAATAGCCGCAGTGGCTACACCGGTTCCCGTGATATCACCGGAGTTAAGCGCTGTCGGACGTGGTCGGCACTTGGATGGGTGACCATCCGGGCCGCCATGCGCTGTTGCCATTTTTCGGGGAGCACTCGTGATGGCAATTAAGGAGATACTCTACCGAATAGTAGCGGCTTCGGTCAAGAATACCATCTTACGACCCGGAGAGTGGTGTGCTGACCCCACGCCCCTCCTATCCGCATCCTCCACCGAGGATGACACGGCGGTCGGATGGTCCCGCTAGGCCACTCGTGGCCTGAAGACGGGAGTGCTTTCACTGTAGCAAAGTATGCTCTTCAGCTAGGAAGTCACGAAGTGTTCTTAAACAAAAATTTTTTATTTGTAGAGAAGCCATTGAAATATATAAACATAGGGATAATTTTAACAAGAAAGAAGAGACCATGAAATGTAGCGAAATCGGTAGCTCTGCAAACTCGCTAAACAGTTTTTTATCTTTGAAAAGACGACAATCATTAGTTTTATCTTTGACAAGGATGATCTATGCATATCGCGTGTAAATCTGACCACGTCCCATTTTTCTACAGTGTCGCTGTTAGACGTCCGACCCGTCATTTGGCAAGACTCAGCGGAGGGCAACGTCTCTGAAGATGTCCAGCTCAGCTCTGCACGAAATGTTAGGAACAGAAGAGTTCCGTGGATCACGACCTGATACCCCGAGTGATTTACCAGCAGCACTGCCATCCGGCCGTGAAAGCCTTCATTGTAACACCCTTCAACCATTCTTCACAGTGTAACACGCACTCTGTAACATACACCAGGCTCCATTCAGACTGCGTCACAAGCATTGGTAACATGGAATGAATTTTTCACTCTACAGCGGAGTGTGCGCTGATACGAAACTTCCTGGCGGATTAAAACTGTGTGCCGGACCAAGATTCGAAGTCGGGACCTTTGCCTTCCGCGGGCAAGTGCTCTACCAGTTGAGCTACCCAAGCACGACTCACGTCCCGTCCACATAGCTTTACTTCTGCCAGTACCTCGTCTCCGCGAAAGGCAAAGGTCCCGAGTTCGAATCTCGGTCCGGCACACAGTTTTAATCTGCCAGGAAGTTTCGTATCAGCGCACACTCCGCTGTAGAGTGAAAATTTCATTCTAGAAACATCCCCCAGGCCGTGGCTAAGCCGTGTCTCCGCAGTATCCTTTCTTTCAGGAGTGCTAGTTCTGCAAGGTTCGCGGGAGAGCTTCTGTAAAGTTTGGAAGGTAGGAGACGAGGTACTGGCAGAAGTAAAGCTGTGAGGACGGGGCGTGAGTCGTGCTTGGGTAGCTCAGTTGGTAGAGCACTTGCCCGCAAAATGCAAAGGTCCTTAGTTCGAGTCTCGCTCCGGCACACAGTTTTAATCTGCCAGGAAGTTTCATATCAGCGCACACTCCGCTGTAGAGTGAAAATTTCGTTCTAGAAACATCCCCCAGGCTGTGGCTAAGCCGTGTCTCCGCAGTATCCTTTCTTTCAGGAGTGCTAGTTCTGCAAGTTTCGCAGGAGAGCTTCTGTAAAGTTTGGAAGGTAGGAGACGAGGTACTGGCAGAAGTAAAGCTGTGAGACCGGGCGTGAGTCGTGCTTGGGTAGCTCAGTTGGTAGAGCACTTGGCCGCAAAAGGCAAAGGTCCCGAGTTAGAGTCTCGGTCCGGCACACAGTTTTAATCTGCCAGGAAGTTTCATATCAGCGCACACTCCGCTGTAGAGTGAAAATTTCATTCTAGAAACATCCCCCAGGCTGTGGCTAAGCCGTGTCTCCGCAGTATCCTTTCTTTCAGGAGTGCTAGTTCTGCAAGTTTCGCAGGAGAGCTTCTGTAAAGTTTGGAACGTAGGAGACGAGGTACTGGCAGAAGTAAAGCTGTGAGGACGGGGCGTGAGTCGTGCTTGGGTAGCTCAGTTGGTAGAGCACTTGCCCGCAAAATGCAAAGGTCCTTAGTTCGAGTCTCGGTCCGGCACACAGTTTTAATCTGCCAGGAAGTTTCATATCAGCGCACACTCCGCTGTAGAGTGAAAATTTCATTCTAGAAACATCCCCCAGGCTGTGGCTAAGCCGTGTCTCCGCAGTATCCTTTCTTTCAGGAGTGCTAGTTCTGCAAGTTTCGCAGGAGAGCTTCTGTAAAGTTTGGAACGTAGGAGACGAGGTACTGGCAGAAGTAAAGCTGTGAGGACGGGGCGTGAGTCGTGCTTGGGTAGCTCAGTTGGTAGAGCACTTGGCCGCAAAATGCAAAGGTCCTTACTTCGAGTCTCGGTCCGGCACACAGTTTTAATCTGCCAGGAAGTTTCATATCAGCGCACACACCGCTGTAGAGTGAAAATTTCGTTCTAGAAACATCCCCCAGGCTGTGGCTAAGCCGTGTCTCCGCAGTATCCTTTCTTTCAGGAGTGCTAGTTCTGCAAGTTTCGCAGGAGAGCTTCTGTAAAGTTTGGAACGTAGGAGACGAGGTACTGGCAGAAGTAAAGCTGTGAGGACGGGGCGTGAGTCGTGCTTGGGTAGCTCAGTTGGTAGAGCACTTGCCCGCAAAATGCAAAGGTCCTTAGTTCGAGTCTCGGTCCGGCACACAGTTTTAATCTGCCAGGAAGTTTCATATCAGCGCACACTCCGCTGTAGAGTGAAAATTTCATTCTAGAAACATCCCCCAGGCCGTGGCTAAGCCGTGTCTCCGCAGTATCCTTTCATTCAGGAGTGCTAGTTCTGCAAGTTTCGCAGGAGAGCTTCTGTAAAGTTTGGAACGTAGGAGACGAGGTACTGGCAGAAGTAAAGCTGTGAGTACCGGGCGTGAGTCGTGCTTCGGTAGCTCAGTCGATAGAGCACTTGCCCGCAAAATGCAAAGGTTCCGAGTTCGAGTCTCTGTCCGGCACACAGTTTTAATCTGCCAGGAAGTTTCATATCAGCGCACACTCCGCTGTAGAGTGAAAATTTCATTCTAGAAACATCCCCCAGGCCGTGGCTAAGCCGTGTCTCAGCAGTATCCTTTCTTTCAGGAGTGCTAGTTCTGCAAGTTTCGCAGGAGAGCTTCTGTAAAGTTTGGAACGTAGGAGACGAGGTACTGGCAGAAGTAAAGCTGTGAGTACCGGGCGTGAGTCGTGCTTGGGTAGCTCAGTCGATAGAGCACTTGGCCGCAAAATGCAAAGGTCCTTAGTTCGAGTCTCGGTCCGGCACACAGTTTTAATCTGCCAGGAAGTTTCATATCAGCGCACACTCCGCTGTAGAGTGAAAATTTCATTCTAGAAACATCCCCCAGGCTGTGGCTAAGCCGTGTCTCCGCAGTATCCTTTCTTTCAGGAGTGCTAGTTCTGCAAGTTTCGCAGGAGAGCTTCTGTAAAGTTTGGAACGTAGGAGACGAGGTACTGGCAGAAGTAAAGCTGTGAGGACGGGGCGTGAGTCGTGCTTGGGTAGCTCAGTTGGTAGAGCACTTGGCCGCAAAATGCAAAGGTCCTTACTTCGAGTCTCGGTCCGGCACACAGTTTTAATCTGCCAGGAAGTTTCATATCAGCGCACACACCGCTGTAGAGTGAAAATTTCGTTCTAGAAACATCCCCCAGGCTGTGGCTAAGCCGTGTCTCCGCAGTATCCTTTCTTTCAGGAGTGCTAGTTCTGCAAGTTTCGCAGGAGAGCTTCTGTAAAGTTTGGAACGTAGGAGACGAGGTACTGGCAGAAGTAAAGCTGTGAGGACGGGGCGTGAGTCGTGCTTGGGTAGCTCAGTTGGTAGAGCACTTGCCCGCAAAATGCAAAGGTCCTTAGTTCGAGTCTCGGTCCGGCACACAGTTTTAATCTGCCAGGAAGTTTCATATCAGCGCACACTCCGCTGTAGAGTGAAAATATCATTCTAGAAACATCCCCCAGGCCGTGGCTAAGCCGTGTCTCCGCAGTATCCTTTCATTCAGGAGTGCTAGTTCTGCAAGTTTCGCAGGAGAGCTTCTGTAAAGTTTGGAACGTAGGAGACGAGGTACTGGCAGAAGTAAAGCTGTGAGTACCGGGCGTGAGTCGTGCTTGGGTAGCTCAGTCGATAGAGCACTTGCCCGCAAAATGCAAAGGTTCCGAGTTCGAGTCTCTGTCCGGCACACAGTTTTAATCTGCCAGGAAGTTTCATATCAGCGCACACTCCGCTGTAGAGTGAAAATTTCATTCTAGAAACATCCCCCAGGCCGTGGCTAAGCCGTGTCTCCGCAGTATCCTTTCATTCAGGAGTGCTAGTTCTGCAAGTTTCGCAGGAGAGCTTCTGTAAAGTTTGGAACGTAGGAGACGAGGTACTGGCAGAAGTAAAGCTGTGAGTACCGGGCGTGAGTCGTGCTTCGGTAGCTCAGTCGATAGAGCACTTGCCCGCAAAATGCAAAGGTTCCGAGTTCGAGTCTCTGTCCGGCACACAGTTTTAATCTGCCAGGAAGTTTCATATCAGCGCACACTCCGCTGTAGAGTGAAAATTTCATTCTAGAAACATCCCCCAGGCTGTGGCTAAGCCGTGTCTCCGCAGTATCCTTTCTTTCAGGAGTGCTAGTTCTGCAAGTTTCGCAGGAGAGCTTCTGTAAAGTTTGGAACGTAGGAGACGAGGTACAGGCAGAAGTAAAGCTGTGAGGACGGGGCGTGAGTCGTGCTTGGGTAGCTCAGTTGGTAGAGCACTTGGCCGCAAAATGCAAAGGTCCTTACTTCGAGTCTCGGTCCGGCACACAGTTTTAATCTGCCAGGAAGTTTCATATCAGCGCACACACCGCTGTAGAGTGAAAATTTCGTTCTAGAAACATCCCCCAGGCTGTGGCTAAGCCGTGTCTCCGCAGTATCCTTTCTTTCAGGAGTGCTAGTTCTGCAAGTTTCGCAGGAGAGCTTCTGTAAAGTTTGGAACGTAGGAGACGAGGTACTGGCAGAAGTAAAGCTGTGAGGACGGGGCGTGAGTCGTGCTTGGGTAGCTCAGTTGGTAGAGCACTTGCCCGCAAAATGCAAAGGTCCTTAGTTCGAGTCTCGGTCCGGCACACAGTTTTAATCTGCCAGGAAGTTTCATATCAGCGCACACTCCGCTGTAGAGTGAAAATTTCATTCTAGAAACATCCCCCAGGCCGTGGCTAAGCCGTGTCTCCGCAGTATCCTTTCATTCAGGAGTGCTAGTTCTGCAAGTTTCGCAGGAGAGCTTCTGTAAAGTTTGGAACGTAGGAGACGAGGTACTGGCAGAAGTAAAGCTGTGAGGACGGGGCGTGAGTCGTGCTTGGGTAGCTCAGTTGGTAGAGCACTTGCCCGCAAAATGCAAAGGTCCTTAGTTCGAGTCTCGGTTCGGCACACAGTTTTAATCTGCCAGGAAGTTTCATATCAGCGCACACTCCGCTGTAGAGTGAAAATTTCGTTCTAGAAACATCCCCCAGGCTGTGGCTAAGCCGTGTCTCCGCAGTATCCTTTCTTTCAGGAGTGCTAGTTCTGCAAGTTTCGCAGGAGAGCTTCTGTAAAGTTTGGAACGTAGGAGACGAGGTACTGGCAGAAGTAAAGCTGTGAGTACCGGGCGTGAGTCGTGCTTCGGTAGCTCAGTCGATAGAGCACTTGCCCGCAAAATGCAAAGGTTCCGAGTTCGAGTCTCTGTCCGGCACACAGTTTTAATCTGCCAGGAAGTTTCATATCAGCGCACACTCCGCTGTAGAGTGAAAATTTCATTCTAGAAACATCCCCCAGGCTGTGGCTAAGCCGTGTCTCCGCAGTATCCTTTCTTTCAGGAGTGCTAGTTCTGCAAGTTTCGCAGGAGAGCTTCTGTAAAGTTTGGAACGTAGGAGACGAGGTACTGGCAGAAGTAAAGCTGTGAGGACGGGGCGTGAGTCGTGCTTGGGTAGCTCAGTTGGTAGAGCACTTGGCCGCAAAATGCAAAGGTCCTTACTTCGAGTCTCGGTCCGGCACACAGTTTTAATCTGCCAGGAAGTTTCATATCAGCGCACACACCGCTGTAGAGTGAAAATTTCGTTCTAGAAACATCCCCCAGGCTGTGGCTAAGCCGTGTCTCCGCAGTATCCTTTCTTTCAGGAGTGCTAGTTCTGCAAGTTTCGCAGGAGAGCTTCTGTAAAGTTTGGAACGTAGGAGACGAGGTACTGGCAGAAGTAAAGCTGTGAGGACGGGGCGTGAGTCGTGCTTGGGTAGCTCAGTTGGTAGAGCACTTGCCCGCAAAATGCAAAGGTCCTTAGTTCGAGTCTCGGTCCGGCACACAGTTTTAATCTGCCAGGAAGTTTCATATCAGCGCACACTCCGCTGTAGAGTGAAAATTTCATTCTAGAAACATCCCCCAGGCCGTGGCTAAGCCGTGTCTCCGCAGTATCCTTTCATTCAGGAGTGCTAGTTCTGCAAGTTTCGCAGGAGAGCTTCTGTAAAGTTTGGAAGGTAGGAGACGAGGTACTGGCAGAAGTAAAGCTGTGAGGACGGGGCGTGAGTCGTGCTTGGGTAGCTCAGTTGGTAGGGCACTTGCCCGCAAAATGCAAAGGTCCTTAGTTCGAGTCTCGGTTCGGCACACAGTTTTAATCTGCCAGGAAGTTTCATATCAGCGCACACTCCGCTGTAGAGTGAAAATTTCGTTCTAGAAACATCCCCCAGGCTGTGGCTAAGCCGTGTCTCCGCAGTATCCTTTCATTCAGGAGTGCTAGTTCTGCAAGTTTCGCAGGAGAGCTTCTGTAAAGTTTGGAAGGTAGGAGACGAGGTACTGGCAGAAGTAAAGCTGTGAGGACGGGGCGTGAGTCGTGCTTGGGTAGCTCAGTTGGTAGAGCACTTGCCCGCAAAATGCAAAGGTCCTTAGTTCGAGTCTCGGTCCGGCACACAGTTTTAATCTGCCAGGAAGTTTCATATCAGCGCACACTCCGCTGTAGAGTGAAAATTTCATTCTAGAAACATCCCCCAGGCCGTGGCTAAGCCGCGTCTCCGCAGTATCCTTTCATTCAGGAGTGCTAGTTCTGCAAGTTTCGCAGGAGAGCTTCTGTAAAGTTTGGAAGGTAGGAGACGAGGTACTGGCAGAAGTAAAGCTGTGAGGACGGGGCGTGAGTCGTGCTTGGGTAGCTCAGTTGGTAGAGCACTTGCCCGCAAAATGCAAAGGTCCTTAGTTCGAGTCTCGGTTCGGCACACAGTTTTAATCTGCCAGGAAGTTTCATATCAGCGCACACTCCGCTGTAGAGTGAAAATTTCGTTCTAGAAACATCCCCTAGGCTGTGGCTAAGCCGTGTCTCCGCAGTATCCTTTCTTTCAGGAGTGCTAGTTCTGCAAGTTTCGCAGGAGAGCTTCTGTAAAGTTTGGAACGTAGGAGACGAGGTACTGGCAGAAGTAAAGCTGTGAGTACCGGGCGTGAGTCGTGCTTCGGTAGCTCAGTCGATAGAGCACTTGCCCGCAAAATGCAAAGGTTCCGAGTTCGAGTCTCTGTCCGGCACACAGTTTTAATCTGCCAGGAAGTTTCATATCAGCGCACACTCCGCTGTAGAGTGAAAATTTCATTCTAGAAACATCCCCCAGGCCGTGGCTAAGCCGTGTCTCAGCAGTATCCTTTCTTTCAGGAGTGCTAGTTCTGCAAGTTTCGCAGGAGAGCTTCTGTAAAGTTTGGAAGGTAGGAGACGAGGTACTGGCAGAAGTAAAGCTGTGAGGACGGGGCGTGAGTCGTGCTTGGGTAGCTCAGTTGGTAGAGCACTTGGCCGCAAAATGCAAAGGTCCTTAGTTCGAGTCTCGGTCCGGCACACAGTTTTAATCTGCCAGGAAGTTTCATATCAGCGCACACTCCGCTGTAGAGTGAAAATTTCATTCTAGAAACATCCCCCAGGCCGTGGCTAAGCCGTGTCTCCGCAGTATCCTTTCATTCAGGAGTGCTAGTTCTGCAAGTTTCGCAGGAGAGCTTCTGTAAAGTTTGGAACGTAGGAGACGAGGTACTGGCAGAAGTAAAGCTGTGAGGACGGGGCGTGAGTCGTGCTTGGGTAGCTCAGTTGGTAGAGCACTTGGCCGCAAAATGCAAAGGTCCTTAGTTCGAGTCTCGGTTCGGCACACAGTTTTAATCTGCCAGGAAGTTTCATATCAGCGCACACTCCGCTGTAGAGTGAAAATTTCGTTCTAGAAACATCCCCCAGGCTGTGGCTAAGCCGTGTCTCCGCAGTATCCTTTCTTTCAGGAGTGCTAGTTCTGCAAGTTTCGCAGGAGAGCTTCTGTAAAGTTTGGAACGTTGGAGACGAGGTACTGGCAGAAGTAAAGCTGTGAGGACGGGGCGTGAGTCGTGCTTGGGTAGCTCAGTTGGTAGAGCACTTGCCCGCAAAATGCAAAGGTCCTTAGTTCGAGTCTCGGTTCGGCACACAGTTTTAATCTGCCAGGAAGTTTCATATCAGCGCACACTCCGCTGTAGAGTGAAAATTTCATTCTAGAAACATCCCCCAGGCCGTGGCTAAGCCGTGTCTCCGCAGTATCCTTTCATTCAGGAGTGCTAGTTCTGCAAGTTTCGCAGGAGAGCTTCTGTAAAGTTTGGAACGTAGGAGACGAGGTACTGGCAGAAGTAAAGCTGTGAGTACCGGGCGTGAGTCGTGCTTCGGTAGCTCAGTCGATAGAGCACTTGCCCGCAAAATGCAAAGGTTCCGAGTTCGAGTCTCTGTCCGGCACACAGTTTTAATCTGCCAGGAAGTTTCATATCAGCGCACACTCCGCTGTAGAGTGAAAATTTCATTCTAGAAACATCCCCCAGGCCGTGGCTAAGCCGTGTCTCAGCAGTATCCTTTCTTTCAGGAGTGCTAGTTCTGCAAGTTTCGCAGGAGAGCTTCTGTAAAGTTTGGAAGGTAGGAGACGAGGTACTGGCAGAAGTAAAGCTGTGAGGACGGGGCGTGAGTCGTGCTTGGGTAGCTCAGTTGGTAGAGCACTTGGCCGCAAAATGCAAAGGTCCTTAGTTCGAGTCTCGGTCCGGCACACAGTTTTAATCTGCCAGGAAGTTTCATATCAGCGCACACTCCGCTGTAGAGTGAAAATTTCATTCTAGAAACATCCCCCAGGCCGTGGCTAAGCCGTGTCTCCGCAGTATCCTTTCATTCAGGAGTGCTAGTTCTGCAAGTTTCGCAGGAGAGCTTCTGTAAAGTTTGGAACGTAGGAGACGAGGTACTGGCAGAAGTAAAGCTGTGAGGACGGGGCGTGAGTCGTGCTTGGGTAGCTCAGTTGGTAGAGCACTTGGCCGCAAAATGCAAAGGTCCTTAGTTCGAGTCTCGGTTCGGCACACAGTTTTAATCTGCCAGGAAGTTTCATATCAGCGCACACTCCGCTGTAGAGTGAAAATTTCGTTCTAGAAACATCCCCCAGGCTGTGGCTAAGCCGTGTCTCCGCAGTATCCTTTCTTTCAGGAGTGCTAGTTCTGCAAGTTTCGCAGGAGAGCTTCTGTAAAGTTTGGAACGTTGGAGACGAGGTACTGGCAGAAGTAAAGCTGTGAGGACGGGGCGTGAGTCGTGCTTGGGTAGCTCAGTTGGTAGAGCACTTGCCCGCAAAATGCAAAGGTCCTTAGTTCGAGTCTCGGTCCGGCACATAGTTTTAATCTGCCAGGAAGTTTCATATCAGCGCACACTCCGCTGTAGAGTGAAAATTTCATTCTAGAAACATCCCCCAGGCCGTGGCTAAGCCGTGTCTCCGCAGTATCCTTTCATTCAGGAGTGCTAGTTCTGCAAGTTTCGCAGGAGAGCTTCTGTAAAGTTTGGAACGTAGGAGACGAGGTACTGGCAGAAGTAAAGCTGTGAGTACCGGGCGTGAGTCGTGCTTCGGTAGCTCAGTCGATAGAGCACTTGCCCGCAAAATGCAAAGGTTCCGAGTTCGAGTCTCGGTCCGGCACACAGTTTTAATCTGCCAGGAAGTTTCATATCAGCGCACACTCTGCTGTAGAGTTAACATTTCATTCTAGAAACATCCCCCAGGCTGTGGCTAAGCAATGTCTCCGCAGTATCCTTTCATTCAGGAGTGCTAGTTCTGCAAGTTTCGCAGGAGAGCTTCTGTAAAGTTTGGAACGTAGGAGACGAGGTACTGGCAGAAGTAAAGCTGTGAGTACCGGGCGTGAGTCGTGCTTCGGTAGCTCAGTCGATAGAGCACTTGCCCGCAAAATGCAAAGGTCCCGAGTTCGAGTCTCGGTCCGGCACACAGTTTTAATCTGCCAGGAAGTTTCATATCAGCGCACACTCTGCTGTAGAGTTAACATTTCATTCTAGAAACATCCCCCAGGCTGTGGCTAAGCAATGTCTCCGCAGTATCCTTTCATTCAGGAGTGCTAGTTCTGCAAGTTTCGCAGGAGAGCTTCTGTAAAGTTTGGAACGTAGGAGACGAGGTACTGGCAGAAGTAAAGCTGTGAGTACCGGGCGTGAGTCGTGCTTCGGTAGCTCAGTCGATAGAGCACTTGCCCGCAAAATGCAAAGGTCCCGAGTTCGAGTCTCGGTCCGGCACACAGTTTTAATCTGCCAGGAAGTTTCATATCAGCGCACACTCTGCTGTAGAGTTAACATTTCATTCTAGAAACATCCCCCAGGCTGTGGCTAAGCAATGTCTCCGCAGTATCCTTTCTTTCAGGAGTGCTAGTTCTGCAAGGTTCGCAGGAGAGCTTCTGTAAAGTTTGGAAGGTAGGAGACGAGGTACTGGCAGAAGTAAAGCTGTGAGGACGGGGCGTGAGTCGTGCTTGGGTAGTCTCTGTCCGGCCCACAGTTTTAATCTGCCAGGAAGTTTTATTGGTAACATGCTCCTGCAACGTCAGCACACTGTCGATGAGTTGGGCAAACACCAGTGGCTTCAGATCTCCCCATGCACAGAAATCTATCGAATTCAGAACCGGGGATGTGGAGCTTATGGTACGGGACCGGTTTCAATAAAGGCTGTGCTAAGGTACTGTGGCAAGATCCGTAGAAGGTGGTGTTGTGTACTGTTGTGCACAAACCATACTGTTGTCTTTGTCAAAGGGTAACGTTCTACAATAACACTGGTAATTCAGCGTGCAGAAATCGGTGATACACAGCACCTATTAATCTGTTTGATAACGGTAAGTGTGTGATCGACAATTCTTCACCATTCACTAAAACTGAAAAGATCTTGATGCCTCACCAGCATGATTGCTTGAAGATTTGAACTTGCCCAGACGTGCGTATTGTTTACTGTGCCATCTTTCTTGAACCCTGCCTCATTTGTAAACGAAATTCAGTCTGTGTACTAGCGATTTCTACGACCTATATCCTAACAGATACTGGTTTCCAGACGTATCACTATCGGAACCTTTCTTCTAATTTTGTCCGGCCCTGGTAGCTGAGTGGTCAGCGCGACAGAATGTCATACCTAACGGCCCGGGTTCGATTCCCGGCTGGGTCGGAAATTTTCTCCACTTAGGGAATGGACCTTGTGTTGTCCTTACCGTCATCATTTCATCCCCATCGACACTCAAGTCGCTGAAGTGGTGTCAATTCGAAAAACTTGCACCAGGCGAACGGTCTACCCGACGGGAGGCCCTAGCCACACGGCATTAACATTTTCTAATTTTGATCAATATTACCCCTGTTAGAATAAATGGCACATACACAAAAAATATCTGTGTGTTGGTGAGCTGATGAACGCTTATTGCTGTATGTGCGAGAATCAGTCTGTAGTGTGTGGTAGAAGGTAGTTCTTATAGTGAGATATGGCTATGTTTTTGCTTTCTGGCATCAGGCTTCGTGTTTTAATTTATTACTTCTTTGCTACTGACTATTCGCAATACATTTTGCAGGCATACATGTGTGTGAATTTACTTCCAGCATTATATTATTGTGTTCCACATAGTTTAGTAGATGTGACGTAAATACTGAGATGCGTGTAAAACAAATTTTATTCTCTCAAAACAGAGCGCGAAGTACAAAGACTATGGTCATCTAGTGTTTTAATCGCAGTTAAATTCAACGTGACTTTCGCATTAACGCAATTACGATGTAATCAACACGTCTGGAACCATTTTATACCGAATTTTGGGTCCCAGTTGTTGATTAGAGTCGAGAAGTCTGAATACAAATGCTCGTTATCAAACAAATCTTTGACGCAAATACATTACAGACATTGGCTGGGAGCGGACACTGGTTTACACCAGAAGCTGAAAATTTGTGGCGGACCGGAAATCGAACCCGGGTCTTTCGCTTACGATGCTGATGTTCTGACTTTTTTTTTTTTTTTTTTTTTTTTATCAGAACGTTCCCGGGGGTAAAGCGGGTAGGGGTCATTTTACGAAGCCTGGCCACGATTATCTCCGTCGCCAAACACAAACATATGGAAAGGGTAAATGGGCACAGGAGAATATTCATTTATTTACTGACAAAAATAAATCCGTCTTCTCCATGACTTGCCTCTATCGCCAAGATTTAAGTGGAGGTTTAGTATATTTGGCCCTAAAAAAGCAGGTTCTATTAGACCTTTTTTCTCGGGATGTGTTATAGATATCAGTGTCAAATTTGGTCAAAATATTTATTGATATTTCCTCTACAAACTGGAATTTTTTCGAGCGGAAATGTCGAAGAGCAAAGGCGGAAGTGCCGTCGGAACAAAACAAAATTTCGATGTAGACTTCCACTCGCGGTATGTCACAGGTCAGTCGGCTCGTCTGAAATGAAAATTGAGTTGACGTTAGCGAAGAATATAAGATTCTTTAGGAGTTGTACCTCGCTTAAGTAGTTTGGACCGTAGGAAACAAAATGGGGGCCATTTAAAAAATAAAATTTTTTTCATCGATTTTTCGACTTCGTCGGCCAAGTAAAAATATTCATAGTTGATGGATCGGAATAAAAGTGGTCCAACTCCTAGACAATTTAGTTAGCTTCGTCGGAAACAAAGAACCATGCCAATCGGTTGAGTGGATTTGAAGTTACCATACCGCGTGATAAAAAAAACGTAATTTCGACAAAAACGCGATTGAAGTTTAGACTACACATGAATGCAATGTTAAGCAACTTACGTTCAATCTGCTATTCCGGGTCCATAAACTAGTCCTTCCTAATAGAGGGCGTTCTGATCGATCTGGGCCATCCTGTGCTGCTCCAGAGCCGCTCGTACGGCCGATGACAAGCGGTTTTCGGCCGCTTCAATCCGGTGGTCGTCCGAATGCTTGGCGAACTGCCTCGAATAGTCCCAGGGTGACGTCCATCGTTATGGTCTTCAGAATTGCTGAATATCCTTCGTTGAAGCTACTCTCTGCCAGGAAAGTCGCAGTCTCCACAGTCTTCGCACCAGAATGTAAATACTTGGGGGGTTAACTTCCAAACACACGCTTTCAAACTTTCATTTGAATTTTGTGTGTTTCCTCCCAAGCACCGGTACAATAACTCGTCCTCCGAAACAAAACAAAAAACTTATGCGTGAAAAAGGCCGATTTCAGGGAGGTGCATTTTTTTTGTTCAACCGCGAATAACAATCATTTCCAATCCGTATTCGGAAAAACCGTTTCAGGGAGGATTCTAAATCCAAAAATGCAATATTAAAAAATCGATTTTTTGAACCAAAAGATAGTCAATGTAGTGTCACCGCCAGACACCACACTTGCTAGGTGGTAGCCTTTAAATCGGCCGCGGTCCGCTAGTATACGTCGGACCCGCGTGTCGCCACTATCAGTGATTGCAGACCGAGCACCGCCACACGGCAGGTCTAGAGAGACTTCCTAGCACTCGCCCCAGTTGTACAACCGACTTTGCTAGCGATGGTTCACTGACAAAATACGCTCTCATTTGCCGAGACGATAGTTAGCATAGCCTTCAGCTACGTCATTTGCTACGACCTAGCAAGGCGCCATGTTCAGTTACTATTGATATTGTAAATAATGTACAGACAAGAGCTACGTTCAACATTAATGGATTAAAGTTAAGTATTCCACCAGTTACCTCCTTTTTTCTGAAGCCTAAATTCCTTGTCCTGTTCCAGACCGCACGCCAGCCTGCGTGAGCTTAAACGCGTGCCTTTCGGCTTCCTCTAACATTCGTGGGTTGGCTCTCCTGCCAATCCACAACAGTAAACATTCCCTTAAAGGCGAAGGGAGGACAGGTCCCCAGACCGGGCACTTGTGAGCAGATAGCGTAATGGGCAGTGTCTGCTTTTATAAAAGAACTCTATCAACCTATTTTGTTATAAGTTACACCTCTAATAAGGTAGCAGTAGGCTATCGGGTTACCTCTCTGTTATGGGCAAGATCGTGCAGTGTTTCACTGAGGAGCTGTTTCCTTACATGAAGTATAGAAATTGTCCGAGTCTTCCCGCCCTTTATTATGACCATCTAGCGATAGGACCGGGGTACGGGAAGAGCGTGCTGAGTTATTTACCAATATTGGGAACAGTGTGCCAAATGGAAATGGAAATGAGCGTTTGGCGTCATTGGGCGGGAGGCCCCTTACGGGGTAGGTCCGGCCGCTTTGGTGCAGGTCATATCACATTCGACGCGGATGCGCGCCGGATGGGGATGAAATGATGATGAAGACGACACAACATCCAGTCCCTGAGCGGAGAAAATCCCGGACCCAGCCGGGAATCGAACCCGGGCCCGCAGGACGGCAATCCGTCACGCTGTCAACTCAGCTACCGGGTCGCACAGTTAGTCTGTCAAATGAAGCTGCAGTTGAACGAGTTCGCCTTTTGTGTTCACCTTTTTGTGGCACTGAGTGTAATTCAGAGAGTAGGAAATGGCAGTCGCGTGCCTGACAGCAATGGAAGTCAGTTACACTTTTAATTTTCTTATAAGCTTGAGAAATGGCAGTCGTTGCGATAAGAGGCCTACTTTACGGCGCGCTTTGTGTCGGGGCTACGGCGATATCTCGATCGCACTGCGTAGCGGGCATTCAGCATTTCGGTTCTGATCGTATCTGCAATTCTGCTCAGAGTTATACCCCGCGAGTGTAATGTTTTGCTTCAGCAACAGAACAGAGCATTTGCAAGTTGGAGCAAATCACTATCGCACAAAGCTTTCGAAAAATGTGCGTCGGATTTGATAGGAAAACTGCAACCGTTGTAACAATTGCATTACGAAACGGCAGGTCGCTACTTAACGGCTTCCAGATACATCTGAAGTCTGGTTTCAGTATTTCAAGTACTTATTGACCGAAATTAAAATTCTCTGCTGATATGCTAAATAAAAGATAATCTTACGTTAATGGTTTAAGAGAAATAGTAAAAAGCTGTGTATACGTCCTGAGGCAACGACGTGTACAATTACTGTGACTATATTCATTCAGAATTTTTTGAGAATGACGACCCTTAGTGATTTCCAACAAACTTTGAAAGGTGGCTACACTGAGTCGCAGCGCCAGAGATTGCGCGAAAGATTATTATTCCGCCACCTCCACCGGAGCAGTAGTAGTTCAGAGGATGTCGAGGGCAGTCGTTGTTCCGTTGGGCGAGAGAGTAGACGATCTGAGTGTCGACTGAAATGTTGTACTGTTCGGTTAGGGTAATGTATAGACGGAAGAAGATGCAATTGTCAGAATATATTTGAGAAAGGAGATGGGCTTTTGATTTATGATGCTGGTTTAATGGAATATTTTCGTCAATATATAATGAGGTAAAAATGTATTACAGTTTTCTTTAATAACAATCCCTCTTGCTCACAGGTACAGTCAACAAAGAATCTGGCTCGTGTTCATTTATTAGACTTGTAATTCTGGTTTCTATGTGCAATTATAGCATTTCTGGTTTTTCTATTAGTTCATTGTAAATGGTGTTTAAAGTATTTTGTCGTATTGAGAAAGAACCGAGCCAGATACATGTACGTTAAGTCACACTACGACACACAGAAGTTACATTGGCGCTTTGTTGTTTCGTAGCTTTTACGACGTGCATTCAAGTTCTAAGGCCTCCGATTTTTTTTCTAATTAACTATTCACCCGAAATCGATGAAACTGGCGTTACTTCTCGACGTAATCGCCCTGCAGACGTACACATTTTTGACAACGCTGACGCCATGATTCCATGGCAGCGGCGAAGGCTTCTTTAGGAGTCTGTTTTGTCCACTGGAAAATCGCTGAGGCAATAGCAGCACGGCTGGTGAATGTGCGGCCACGGAGAGTGTCTTTCATTGTTGGAAAAATCCAAAAGTCATTAGGAGCCAGGTCAGGTGAGTAGGGAGCATGAGGAATCACTTCAAAGTTGTTATCACGAAGAAACTGTTGCGTAACGTTAGCTCGATGTCCGGGTGCGTTGTCTTGGTGAAACAGCACACGCGCAGCCCTTCCCGGACGTTTTTGTTGCAGTGCAGGAAGGAATTTGTTCTTCAAAACATTTTCGTAGGATGCACCTGTTACCGTAGTGCCCTTTGGAACGCAATGGGTAAGGATTACGCTCTCGCTGTCCTAGAACTTGGACACATTCATTTTTCCAGCACTGGCGGTTACTCGAAATTTTTTTGGTGGCGGTGAATCTGTGTGCTTCCATGGAGCTGACTGGCGCTTTGTTTCTGGATTGAAAAATGGCATCCACGTCTCATCCATTGTCACAACTGACGAAAAGAAAGTCCCATTCGTGCTGTCGTTTTGCGTCAACATTGCTCGGCAACAAGCCACATGGGCAGCCGTGTGGCCGTCTGTCAGCATTCGTGGCACCCACCTGGATGACACTTTTCGCATTTTCAGGTCGTCATGCAGGATTGTGTGCACAGAAGCCACAGAAATGCCAACTCTGGAGGCGATCTGTTCAACAGTCATTCGGCGACCCCCCAAAAGAAATTCTCTCCACTTTCTCGATCATGTCGTCAGACCAGCTTGTGCGAGCCCGAGATTGTTTCGGTTTGTTGTCACACGATGTTCTGCCTTCATTAAACTGTCGCACCCACGAACGCACTTTCGACACATCCATAACTCTATCACCACATGTCTCTTTCAACTGTCGATGAATTTCAACTGGTTTCACACCACGCAAATTCAGAAAACGAATGGTTGCACACTGTTCAAGTAAGGAAAACGTCGCCATTTTAAGTATTTAAAACAGTTCTCATTCTCGTCGCTGGCGGTAAAATTCCATCTGCCGTACGGTGCTGCCATCTCTGGGACGTATTGACAATGAACGCGGCTTCATTTTAAAACAATGCGCATGTTTCTATCTCTTTCCAGTCCGGAGAAAAAAAAACGGAGGCCTTAGAACTTGAATGCACCTCGTACAGTTGCAGGGGATTTAATTAATCAATTGTGTTAATTGAAATTCCTTATCATTCTTTATTTTTATTTTACGCAATCAGATTGCGTGCTCGTACTAGTCGGGGCCAACCGGTTATGAGACTTCGTAACCGGTCACACTACTACTAAAATCATTGCATTTATTCATTAACATTAGTCTTTTCTTTTGAATTAAGCTCCCTTGTAACTTTACACGTATTTTCCTATTTTTCTAAACATTTTTTCCTACAGTCCCACAAAATAAGGAAACAGTTTATTGCTTACTAAATGTTCGTCGCTCATGCGGTAAAATGTCAGCAGTAGTCATATGTTGGAAGCTATTTTATATACGCGAGTTTGATTCTTTAAAAATCGTGGGAGGAGGCTATCGTTACCGGTTATTACTATTAGTTCGTAATCGGTACTGTTGTTGCAGGTGGCTTGAGATATGAAACAAATCTTTTTTCTGATGGAATTGCATTTTACTTGAGGCATATGAGTTTCAACTTTATCCTCGATAATGATAGAAGCTGAAGAAATGAATTAAAATTTGTGCCACGGCCCACGTCACCTGCTCGCTAGGGAGATGCGCTGGACATTACACCGCTGTAGCAGTGTAGCTAACACAGCTTCGCGGCTACTGTAGTCCAATGACCTTCCTATCACGAACTTTGATACTTTCCGCCTATTTTGCCCTTCCTGAATTGTTGGAAATGCTGAGGCTCTCCGTTACTGAAATAGTTTCTTCGGATTCTATCATTATCGGAGATACAGTTGAGACACATGCTAGGAAAATGCAATTCCATCAGGTCAATAGATCACCTATGCCTGAGGCACAAGCTGGATGTCCTCATTACGTGAAAAACTGGGCTGTTATTCCAAAACCAGACATCCTTGGCAGTACTGACAGTCTAAAAAGGCGAAACTTGGCTGAAAGCATACATTGAAGTTCGTGTTAGGGGGGCCATTGCACTTGGTTAGTCCGTTCCGCTGTGTTAACTATACTGCTATGGAGATGATATGGCTAGCACATTTCCCTAATAAGCAGGAGACTTGGGTTCAAGTCCTGGCTGTGGAACACATTTCAATTAATTTTTTTAGCTTCATCATTATCAAAGATCTTATTTCCATGGTGGCGCAGTGGTTAGCACACTGGACTCGCATTCGGGAGGACGACGGTTCAATCCCGTCTCCGGCCATCCTGATTTAGGTTTTCCGTGATTTCCCTAAATCGCTTCAGGCAAATGCCGGGATGGTTCCTTTGAAAGGGCACGGCCGATTTCCTTCCCCATCCTTCCCTCACCCGAGCTTGCGCTCCGTCTCTAATGACCTCGTTGTCGACGGGACGTTAAACACTAATATCCTCCTCCTCCTCTTATTTCCATACATAAGGTCGTTTCTGATACTACCTTCCTTATTATTACTTGTGACATTACAATCATCACCATGATTTAACTAAACTGTGACGATTACAGTCTTTTAAGCGTTACAAACAAGCCTCGTGTAAGACATCAGTTAAATAAATAAAACTGCAATTGTTTTTTTTATTTTCCTGTCTCAGTTCCACTGATAATTTGCGTTAATGGTAACCAGTTTCGAAAGTGCCATTATTGTGTGTTTCTGACAAGATTAATGAAAAACATTTGTACAGTTTGAGCTATTCCCAGCTGTTCAACTTTGAACATTCTGTGTGCAAATTGTAACTGTCTACTATAGATACAGTGAGTCAGACTACCACGTTCCGGTAACTGATGGCATCAAAGACAGTGCAATGTCAGAATATGAGCAGTTGTCAACAGCTCAAAATGTACAAACGATTTTCATTAATCATTTCAGAACCACTCAGGTAATTGCTGAAAAATGAGCGGACACATTCAAAACCAGTCACAAATAATTCAAAGTGTCAGTTCAATTTGGAAGGAAACGTAAAGGAATATGTAACATTGATTGCAGTTCCAGATCATTTTGACACAAAAAATAAAATAATGAAAAGCTCCTGTGTAGCACAGGCGTATGTGCACAAAGGGACATGAATAGGTAGCAATGAAAAACTTTGTACTCACGCGCATGCAAAGCCTTGTCTTGCTGACGCTGAAATTGCGAAGTCAGGGCGTTTGACTCACCTGCAAAACAAAGACATTAACAAATTAGTAAACAAACTGCACACACAGAAAGTAAAGTAGTAGTGTGATAAATGGAAAAAAAATCGTTACAGAAGCCTTTCACCTAACTGAAGTCATAAAGTTCTGAATTTTTTTAGAAAACTGGGTGGTTCACAGTGGGGTAGCTGAAGCAATTTGAAGTTCAATGAGACTGTGTTATTGTGGTGCTGAGTACTCCTCTCCGATATAACAAGTCGTGCAAGACGGGTGGATGTAGCCCTCAAAGGTTTACTTACAACAGACTGTTTTAATATATTCTCCAACCGTGTGACTCTACAATCTGGCAGGAGCAGCTCTACCTGGAGTTCGAAGAGAAATAGCTGCGAACAAGCAAACGACGAAAATGCAGCAGGAGGTGACTCAGCCTTGTGGAAAGCTAAAAATCCCCTTACCTCTGATTGGAAAACAGTGTCTGAAACTCCACCTCCTGGTTATGAAAGGGGTGGCTGAAATGGAAGTCCTCAATTGAGACCAGCCGTGGGCAGATCCAGGACTGACATGTCAAGGTGGGTTACGACAACGAAATCAACGCACATGCGACAGTAGAGATGATCAGACCCTTAAAAATATTCTTCCAGGATGAATTTTCACTCTACAGCGGTAAGTATAAAACTTACTGGCAACTGAAAACTGTTGCATTTCGTGGTCAAATGCTCGATCTTCTGCAATACCCAAGAACGACTCAAGATCCTTCGCCACAGTTCGATATCTGCTTGACCGTTGGTGAGTCATTCTTGGGTACTTCGGGTGGTCGAGCACTTGCCCGTAAAAGGTGAAGGTCCCGGGTTCGAGTCCCAGTCTAGTGTACAGTTCTGATCAGCCAGGAAGTTTCATATCCGCGCACAGTCCAATGCAGCGTTAAAATTCATTCTGGAAACAACCCCCCCAGGCTATGGCTAAGCCATGCCTCCTCTCTTGCAGAAGCTCTAGTCCCACAAGCCACGCAGGAGGAAATATGAGAAGTGTGGTAGGCAGGAGATGGCGTATGCCGGAAGTAAAGCTGTGAGGACGGGTCGCGAGTCGTGGTCGGTTTGTAAAGAACTTGTCTTGAAAGGCAAAGGTCCCTGGTTCGAGTCCGATCTGACTCACTGAACCCGTCAGGAAGTTTCAGTCAAACATATTCTTCAGGGCTGGTTGTGTCCAAACGCTTGCAAAGTAGAAGACTTGTATCAGACCTGGGAGTGTACTACAAGTGCATTATTAAGAGGGGTATTCAGTAAGTGAGCAACACACGTTTTTCTGAAAGCGAGAGGATTTATTCAGAATTCCAATACACCAGATTATTTCCCACTATTTTGGCTAGAAAATCCTATTTTTCAACATAATCTCCGGTGAGTGCGACGGCCTTACACCACCTTACTTTGAGCGCCTGTATGCTCGCATGGTTCCACTCTACTGGTCGACGTCTAAACCAATGTCTTGTTGCATCAGTAACATCATCATCTTCCACATACTGCTTCCTGGTGAGTGCATCCTTCATCGGGCCCGATAGGGGAGCTGGAAGGTGCGGGATCGGGTCTGCCACAGGCCGAGGCGGAGAAGATCCGGCAGGAAACGATCAGAGTTCTGAATAAAGCAAAGCCACCGAAGCAAAACATCAACGCTGAGGAATACCATGCCATCAAGGAACTCAGAGACAACCCCCACTTAGTAGTGGTACAGGCAGATAAGGGCAACGCCACTGTAGTCTTGGACACAACTGATTACAACAGACGAATGGAAGATATTCTCGCAGAACCTATCTACAAGAAACTTCAGGGAGATCCGACGGCCAAGGTAATCAAAACGACGCAGGCACTGCTCAAGCACTCTAGAATCAACTTCGACAAGGCCAGAAGATTCATCCCGCAAGTGACACAGGCACCAAGGATATATGGTGTACCGAAGGTACACAAAACCGACTTCCCCTTAAGGCCCATAGTAAACAGTATAAATTCGCCGACCTACTACCTAGCGAAAGAACTGGCACCTAGGCTTCGACACCTAGTGCACCAAACCGAGTCCTACGTTAAGGATTCCACTCACTTCGTGTCTCTCCTAAAGGAAATGCGTGTTACGGACCAAGATCTGATGGTTAGTTTCGACGTCAAATCCCTATTCACGAATGTCCCAGTGTCAGATACTGTGAACATCCTAGAAGAACGCGTGGCACCTGATATATGTGAGCTTGTGCGCCACTGTCTGACGAGCACCTATTTCAAGTGGAGAGGTCAATTTTATGAACAAACTGGCGGTGTAGCTATGGGCTCACCCCTATCGCCTATCGCAGCAGAAATTTTCATGGAGGCATTTGAGGAAACAGCCCTCCAGTCCGCACCATTACGCCCAAATTGTTGGCTTCGCTACGTCGATGATACTTTCGTCATCTGGGCCCACGGAGAAGAGGAGTTACAGAACTTCGACAAGCACCTTCACCAACAGCATAGGAAAATTCAGTTTACAATGGAAACAGAGAAGAATGGGGTGCTGCCTTTTCTCGACGTGGAAGTTTATCGAAAACCTGATGGTAAACTTGGCCACAAAGTGTACAGGAAACCAACCAATACGGACAGGTACCTTCACGCCTCCTCCCACCATCACCCCACGCAGAAGAAGTCCGCCCTGCACACGCTAACGAAGAGAGCGTACAGGATAAGCGACGAAGAACATCTGAAGACAGAACTTGAACGCCTCAGGTCCATCTTCGGAACTAATGGCTATGGGAAGCAGATGATGGACAGCACCATGTCGACAAGGGAGAAGACTAATAGGGAAGAGGAGAAGGAGGCACAGAGCATTGCTGTGTTACCATATGTACAAGGGGTCACCGAACGTATTGGCAAAATTCTACGAAAAGCCGACATCAAACCAATTTTCCGAAGCAGAAACAAAATATCAGACATGCTCGGTTCTACCAAGGATGCAGTTGACAAACTACACACAGCTGGCGTGTATGAAATTGGTTGTGCGTGTGGATTAGTCTACATGGGTGAGACGGGACGTCCGATTAGCACAAGGCTCTCGGAACATGAAAGATATATCCGCCTGAAACAACACACTAAGTCAGCAGTGGCGGAACACCGAGACGAGTGCGGGAAACCAATATTTTTTCAAGAAGCCCGTGTCCTGGCGAAACAGCCTCTCACTTTCAAAAGAAAGATTAGAGAGGTGATAGAAATAGCTAAAAGACCCGCCAACATGAATAGAGAGGACGGGTACAAGCTTCCGAGGTCTTGGCTGCCTGCAATAGCAGGGCTACGGAGCGGCGGCAGAGCCGTGGCGGCCCATGCAGACACGCGGAGAGCCGCAGTAGTGGTCGCAAGCACACAAAGCAATGGCACGCCGCAGCCGGCTTCTGGACAGCATGGAAACAGTGTGACGTCACAGCCATCACCTGTTCGCTATTCGTCCGTCTCCTCCAATGGGGTGGATTAATATACAATAGAAAACAGCTATTTCAGCCAATGACAGATAATAAAGGAAACACCAATAAAGCATACCTTTCACCCCTCCTCCTCCTCCTTTTACAGCCAATCCAGTAACGACACGGTTTTCTCGTGCAGCTATTTAAGGAACCAAGTGTGTTCATTTAGCAGTTAACGTAAGGCCCTGATGAAGGCTAGCTGCAACGCTGGGCGAAACGTTGGCGCATTTTAAATTATGACGATGCGGTCTGATACCCTGAAGAATTTTATTGAAGAAGACAACGGCCGCGGAAGCCTACGCTTACATTGGATGAGGAAGATTAGTCCAATGGAGTTTTGTGATTCCTCTCGGGTGTGCAGACTTGTCTGAGGCCTTGTGTCGTCATGGAGAAGTTGGTTTGTGTTTTTGCGCCAACCAACACGCAGAAGTATTTTTTTCAATTTCCTGAGGGCAGCATATCACACTTCTCGGTTGATTGTTGCACCATGAGGGAGGGCTTCAAACAGGAGTGTGTCAGCGCTACCAACAGATACGTCCAACTAAGCAGCGATGTGCTCCATTGCGATCCGTCGATCACCTCAAATGAGAGTGTCCGCACGTTCCAACACTGGAGGAATCGCAGCTGTGGGTGGCCCACAGGCACGCGAGACATCGGACAGGTCTGCGCCACCTTGTTGCAATGATGACAGACGCCACGCTCAACGACTCAACGTGCTTTTGTTCACTGCCAGGACTCCGGAGACATTCCGCAAGCGCCTACGAATATTTGCGACTTCTGCTTTTCCGCCAAGCTCTTTGCTTGGAACGCACCTCTTTTACCAAAACCATTTTGAAGGCTGCTTATACAGCGCGGTCACCTATCGGGACTTCATGAAACTGTAGGAGCTGAAGCGGGAATATTCCACGACATGCCACAACAAATTCAGTAATTTTTTGTCAACCGGAAATGGCCGAGGAAGAAAATGTATTGCGTTACTTATTGAGCACCCGTCGCATTATTATGATAATCAGTTTGTAAAACGTGGCGGTTGTTGTTGCGACATTAGCAGGTTCAAACAGTGGTGATAGAGGTATCTCCACTAGTGTGTCCACACGTCACCTTTCTTCTGTTCAACTTTGTGCATGCGTATTAAATTCCAGCAAATGGGGGCCGTGTGTAATGCGCTTTGCTTCCCCCCTCCGGCGGGAACTTTAGTGTTTTTTAGCAGACAACAGACAGATGGGGTCAATGTGTGTTTCACTGTTTAGTATGTTGAGGTTATGCTGTGAAGCGGTTATGTACAATAATATCTGTTGACTCCAGAGGAAGCACGCTTAAACTTGTAAATGAATAGAAAGAAATCTCGTAAGGAACGCAACTTCTGAAAAGATTATCTGAATAGAAATTCGACATGTGCTGCCCTGAGCTTGAAGTATTGGATACAATGTCTCCAATCGTATTATTGCAAAGAAACAGGGTCACTGAGAAAAATAAGCCCGAAATTTATGAAAAGTGTATATGAAGCTGTGGACGAACATTCACGCTATGGCGACTTAATAACGCAAATCAGTCTAACATCTGAACAAAAGAAATTGTGGGGTATGTCTAGCTCTTAATAAACTACTGGAAATAGAAAAGAAGGTTATTGGTGACGCGTAAACACAAAACGGCAAAACAATATCTCCGATATGAAATTCCCAAATTTGTCGTCCGAAGATCTTAACCTATATATATTAATCTTTTATGATCAGAACTGTGAAAACAACTTTTTTATGAAGTGGAGCAAATGACGCGTTGAAGGTTAACTAACCTTGGCACAACGACTTAGAACCGCCCTGAAGTGTTCTTAGTTTCAGTAGCCATCACTGAAATGATTTGTTTTCAAATGCGAAATAAATAGTTCAAACTGGTACACACGTCGCCTGCTACAGCTGAAGAAATGTTTCTGCCAGCCTTACCGCTGCAGTTTACCAAGCGGAAAATCTAAAATCTCGCTATGGTCTCCTTCAAAAACTTGCAAACAAAAAGTTGTCACATTGTGTTTCTCGTACCTATATTATTCAGGCACATCTTTACGTACAGTCGCTTTTCCGCTTTCTTTTCCTGTCACATCACAATAAACGCTGCAGAAGCTTCCAACAGAGGGGGTTGTCCATGGAAGACTGCTGGTGCGGTGAGGCAACGTGTGGACACGAGAACGTACATGCGTTCTTCCTATAAAGTTTTGTGCATACCCTTTTATTCCAGTGCGTCTGCGATTGCGCACGAGGTAAGAGGCATAAAGTAAGTTCAATATTTGATCTTACTTTCTGGTAGGGATGGGAAAAACCGACAGATTGAACAGATAGCGGTATTTTAGTTCTGAATAACCGGTATTTTTCGGGGTATTTGTTTGGTCTCGGTTATAATGCGCATTTTCGTTTTATTAAAAGCAACGTAAAAATCGAAATATCGGTTAGTTATAGCAGCAATGTTAACGCGATCAGTGCTGTTTCAATAACAATGTCGATAGAAACGAGCAGGAAACATGTGACGTAAGAATTGTTACAGCCTTGCTGAGACAATAATGAACCTGTTACCATATGGCGTGATTATTTGATGGAACGTCTCTGCATATAGTGTGAGAGACTATCTCCATCTGGTCTATATGATAGTTTCATGCGGTAACCGTCCGACATCTACATCGATGCTCTGGCAATCACATTTATGTGCCTGGCAGAGTGTCTTTTCGAACCATATTTAGAATTCTCTATTATTCCAATCTCGTATAGCGCGCGGGAAGAATGAACACCTATATGTTTCCGTACGAGCTCTGATTTCCCTTATTTTATCGTGGTGATCGTTCCTCCCTATGTAGCTCGATGTCAATAAAATATTTTCGCACTGGGAGGAGAAAGCTGATGATTGGAATTTCGTGAGATGATTCCTTCGCAACGAAAAACGCCTTTCATTTAATGATTCCCAGCCCAAACCCTGTATCATTTCTGTGACATTCTCTGCCATATTTCGCGATAATACAAAACGTGCTGCCTTTCTTTGAACTTTTTCAATGTACTCCGTCAGTCCTATCTGGTAAGGATCACACACCGGGCAGCAGTGTTCTAAAAGAGGACGGACAAGCGTAGTGTAGGCAGTCTCCTTAGATCTGTTACATTTTCTAAGTATCCTGCCAATAAAACGCAGTCTTTGGTTAGCCTTCCCCACAACATTTTCGCCGGCCGAAGTGGCCGTGCGGTTCCTAGGCGCTGCAGTCTGGAACCGCGAGACCGCTACGGTCGCAGGTTCGAATCCTGCCTCGGGCATGGATGTGTGTGATGTCCTTAGGTTAGTTAGGTTTAACTAGTTCTAAGTTCTAGAGGACTAATGACCTCAGAAGTTGAGTCCCATAGTGCTCAGAGCCATTTGAACCATTTGAGCCACAACATTTTCTGTGTGTTCTTTCCAATTTAAGTTGTTCGTAATTGTAATTCCTAGGTATTTAGTTGAATTTGCGACTTTTAGATTAGACTGATTTATCGTGTAACCGAAGTTTAACTTTTAGTACTCATGTGGATGACCTCACACTTTTGTTATTTAGGGTCAACTGCCACTTTTCGCACCATTCAGATATTTTTTCTAAATGGTTTTGTAGTTTGTTTTGATCTTCTGATGACTTTATTAGTCGATAACGACAGCGTCATCTACAAACAACCGACGACGCCTGCTCAGATTGTCTCCCAAATCATTCATATAGATAAGGAACAGCAAAGTGCCTATAACACTACTTTGGGGAACGCCAGAAATCACTTCCGTTTTACTCGATGACTTTCCGTCAGTTACTATGAACTGTGACCCCTCTGACAGGAAATCACAAATCCAGTCACATAACTGAGGCGGTATTCCATAAGCACGCAATTTCTTTACGACCCGCTTGTGTGATACAGTGTCAAAAGCCTTCCGGAAATCCAGAAATACGGAATCTATCCGAAATCCGTTGTCAACAGCCCTCAACACTTCATGAGAATAAAGAGCTAGTTGTGTTTCTCAGGAACGATGTTTTGTAAACCCACGTTTACTGTGTGTCAATATGTAAGTAGGCTGTCTAAGTTTTCTTATTGGTAACGTCACGTAGCGCTCTGTATGAAAATCACTGGCTGTGCTGTGTGCAGTCTGTGGCTAGTTTGCATTGTTGTCTGCCATTGTAGTGTTGGGCAGCGGCGGCTGGATGTGAACAGCGCGTAGCGTTGCGCAGTTGGAGGTGAGCCGCCAGCAGTGGTGGATGTGGGGAGAGAGATGGCGGAGTTTTGTAATTTGTCATGAACTGCTATATATGACTATTAAGGTAAATACATTGTTTGTTCTCTATTAAAATCTTTCATTTGCTAACTATGCCTATCAGTAGTTAGTGCCTTCCGTAGTTTGAATCTTTTATTTAGCTGGCAGTAGTGGCGCTAGCTGTATTGCAGTAGTTCGAGTAACCAAGATTTTTGTGAGGTAAGCGATTTGTGAAACGCATAGGTTAATGTTAGTCAGGGCCATTCTTTTGTAGGGATTTTTGAAAGTCAGATTGCGTTGCGCTAAAAATATTGTGTGTCAGGTTAAGCACAGTCATGTATAAATTCTTCAAAAAGGGGACGTTTCAAATATACCGTTTCCTTCTAGGTAATTCATGATGTTCGAACACAATATATGTTCTAAAATCCTGCTGCATATCGACGTTAACGATATGGGCCTGTAATTAAGTGGATGACTCCTACTACCTTTCTTGAATATTGGTGTGTCCTCTGCAACTTTCCAGCCTTTGGGTACGGATCTTTCGTCGAGCGAACGGTTGTGTATGATCGTTAAGTATGGAGCTAATGCATCAGCATACTGGGAAAGGAGTTTTATTGCGGGGTGGCGCCATCCCTACTCTGGAAGTATTTTATGAAGTGCGGTACCAATGAAGTACAACGTTCGATTTGCCTTGAAAGATCAAAAACGGCAGGAGCCACAACAAACTTGCGACATCATTCAAGTCATATAAGGAGGAAACTTGTAAGTTAACATTTCATTTATTATTTACAACAAAAACTGAAAGCAGCTGATCTGTTGCCTTTGTCTAGCTAATATCCCTTTATGTGCTCGCTGCGCTTGTAAACGGACAGATTCACACGAAAAATATTCTGTAATACCAGTTTTCACGATTCGGCATTCGCTGTTCCTAATAGCCAAATGGTGCCGCGAGCCTCGATTACAAGGTGATTTTTGGGCAAAAGTTTCAAAAAATTAGAATCTACACGTATCACTTTTCGCGAAAAGCAGCGAACGGTGGACAAACTAAGTTTTTCTTTTTTTGGTTATTTAACTTAGTATATTGATTTTGTATCTTGCAACTGAGGTAGTACAAATTCTTCAATCTCTGTTCTACGAGGGTCACTCCAAAAGAAATGCACACTATTTTTTTTTAAATCCATCTATTATTCTACATATTTGAAAGTTTTACAGTGTGTGCATACATCCTTTAGGAACAATATTTTCATTTCTCCACATAATTTTCATCCCTCTCAACAGCCTTGCACCATCTTGGAACCAGCTCCTGTATACCCGTACGGTAAAATTCTGGACCAACCTGTTGGAGCCACTGTTTGGCAGCGTGGACAAGGGAGTCATCGTCTTCAGACCTCGTTCCACGAAGAGATTCTTTTAGTTTCCCAAAGAGATGATAGTCACATGGAGCCAGGTCAGGACTGTAAGGTGGATGTTACAGTGTGTTTTGTTGTTATTCTTGTTTCTTTGTGTGATACTGTCAACATCCTAGGAACCCGCCTGGCGCAAACCCTTTTTAATGCCAACACTTTCAGTATTCTTCAAACACTTCCTTCTCCTATCCCAACGTAGCGCGACAATTCGTTCACTGTGGTGCGTCTGTCAGCAGTCACCAATTCGTTAACTCTCTGCACATTGTCTGGAGTGTGTGCAGTACGAGGCCTGCCGCTGCGAGGACAATCCTCAATATTGCCGTGCCCGCTTTCATCACGTAACCTGCTTGCCCACCGACTAACTGTACTGCGATCGACAGCAGCATCTCCATACACCTTTTTCAACCTCTTGTGGATGTTTCCCCACAGCACAGGAATTCTATGACAGCACGTTGCTTTCGTGAACTGTCGCAGCCATCTTGAAGATATGCTGCGACGGCGCCGCTCACGGGAACAGGTTGAACTAAGTTTGAAAACAAGCGGGAAGGATGTATCTACACACTGTAAAAATTTCACATATGTAGAATGAAAAGTGCATTTTTACAAAAATAGTGAGCATTTCTTTTGGAGTGATCCTCGTATATCTACAAGTATTACAGGAAATGGCAGGAATAAAAACCCAAGAGTAGGTTATTTGTGAAACTGGTTACTTTGAGTGGTTGTAACTCAGGTTAAAATGGCGTCGAAAAATAAATAGATATAACCAAAAATCGGTTGTTTCAGCGGTAACCACCATCCTGAATTTCCGGATCAACGGTTATTTTGTGTAGCAATCGCGCGCCTGCTGGAGATATTCCTGCAGTATGTTGGTCTTCTGCGATGATAGCACTGGGAAAATTTCTACTTGCCTTGCGGTGCCCGGCTGCTGTTCCCTTTTATTCTGCTTGCGCTACTGCGGGATTCCGCTCCAACTGCCGGCTGCAATATGGGGCACAATTATTCGTGCTTAGCCTTGGAGCCGGCAATAAAGGCGACCTATTCGTCTCGTAGCGGTAGCCCCGCCTCCTCCCTCTCCCACCCCTCTCCCATATACCCCATCACCAAATCCAGTTTCACCCCTCCCCTCCCCTTCCCTCCCTCTCGGGCTCCCAACTATAAACGTTCAACGCAAAGTCCCACCCCCTCCCTTCCAGCGCCACCCTATCTCACGCGGAAACCAGCTCCAGTCGTCTGGAAAACAACGCCAAAGCGAGCGTTCATCCGCAACCGTGACGCAGTCGATTTCTCGTTCCAAACAGAACTGCCCGCTTCCATTCTGGGATGCGCCGTTGCTGCCGGCTTCTAAACGCTCTTAGTCTGACGACATACATTAAATTTAACCAGAATGGCCAAGAATAAATAAATAAATAATCTCGAATTTCCCTGTTAAAAAAGTACTTTTCCCTGGTGAAAAACACTTTTTCCCCACGTTCAAAGTATACGTTTTCCCCCATGTTGAAAGTATACGTTTTCCCCCACATTGAAAGTATACGTTTTCCCCCACATTGAAAGTATACCTTTTCCCCCACGTTGAAAGTATACGTTTTCCCCGGGTGAAAAATCACATTCTCCCCAGGTGAAAAATCACATTCTCCCCGGGTGAAAAATCACATTCTCCCGGGGTGAAAAATCACATTCTCCCGGGGTGAAAAATCACATTCTCCCCGGGTGAATAATCACATTCTCCCCGGGTGAAATCACATTTTCCCATGTGAATTACATTTTCCCATGTGAATTACATTTTCCCAGGTGAAATTTCCTGGGTGAAACTACATTTTTCCCAGGTGAAACTACATTTTTCCCAAGTGAAACTAAATTTTATACACTGCATATTTTGTTATTACGGAAATGTAAATACGAACTTCATCAAATACAGCACGTTAGCTTCCAAAGAACTGGCCGGCTGCTGTGACCGAGCGCTTCTAGGCCCTTCAGTCCAGAACCGCGCTGCTGCCGCCGTTGCAGGTTCGAATCCTGCCTCGGGCATGGATGTGTGTGATGTCCTTAGGTGAGTTAGGTTTAAGTAGTTCTAAGTCTAGGGGACTGATGACCTCAGAAGTTAAGTCCCATAGTGCTCAGAGCCATTTGAACCATCTACCACGTGTTTCACAGCTCTGCTTGAAATATTTGAAACATTTGAACCGAAGAACTGAATCGAGATTGCGGTGCGCGATGTACTTTTGTCAGCCAATCGCAGCTCACGTCACGTGATTTCGGCAGCCAGTGAGCTCAGACATTCATAGCACAGGACACGTGACTTAGTCAACCAATAGCAACATCAATCACCCCCTTTATATGAGGGTCCCAAAACCGGATTTCCTGAACGTATTTCCCAGTACCACTTCTGGGCGGTCATGTACTCATTTCAAAATCGATTCTGGAAATCCGATTCTAATTGCCGGTTTCCAATTCCGCAGTAGATTTTCGCTCCCATGTAAGCGCAACCGTATATATTTTGTACTAGCTGTAAATAAATAGTTTCCACTATTAAAGTTCCAACCCTCGTATAATCAATAAATTCGTCACTCGAAATAAAAGTACTACGCACGGATTTGTATATTTACAGAGCATCTCATAAAAATATAGATACATCGTAGTTATACAATCTGTTGTCACATAGTAATAGAAATTACGATGTATATACGCAAACTGAAGCGACGAATGACGAATGAAAATCTGAACGAACAGTGGGATTCGAAACCGAGTCTCCTGCTCACTAGGGAGGCATGCTAGGTTAGCCTGTCCACTTTGGCAAAGCCACAGTGCCAGGGTGGCGTAGTGGTTGGCGAATCTGCCTAGTGAGCAGGCGACCCGGGTTGGAATCCTGGCCTTGGTACAAATTTTCATTCACTGCTTCAATCTCCATATATACATCACTGAGATTTAGAAAGTCCCTGGAAAGATGTTTGATTTAATACTAATTAGATCGCCAGTCATAAATTGTGCCACATACACTCCTGGAAATGGAAAAAAGAACACATTGACACCGGTGTGTCAGACCCACCATACTTGCTCCGGACACTGCGAGAGGGCTGTACAAGCAATGATCACACGCACGGCACAGCGGACACACCAGGAACCGCGGTGTTGGCCGTCGAATGGCGCTAGCTGCGCAGCATTTGTGCACCGCCGCCGTCAGTGTCAGCCAGTTTGCCGTGGCATACGGAGCTCCATCGTAGTCTTTAACACTGGTAGCATGCCGCGACAGCGTGGACGTGAACCGTATGTGCAGTTGACGGACTTTGAGCGAGGGCGTATAGTGGTCATGCGGGAGGCCGGGTGGACGTACCGCCGAATTGCTCAACACGTGGGGCGTGAGGTCTCCACAGTACATCGATGTTGTCGCCAGTGGTCGGCGGATGGTGCACGTGCCCGTCGACCTGGAACCGGACCGCAGCGACGCACGGATGCACGCCAAGACCGTAGGATCCTACGCAGTGCCGTAGGGGACCGCACCGCCACTTCCCAGCAAATTAGGGACACCGTTGCTCCTGGGGTATCGGCGAGGACCATTCGCAACCGTCTCCATGAAGCTGGGCTACGGTCCCGCACACCGTTAGGCCGTCTTCCGCTCACGCCCCAACATCGTCCAGCCCGCCTCCAGTGGTGTCGCGACAGGCGTGAATGGAGGGACGAATGGAGACGTGTCGTCTTCAGCGATGAGAGTCGCTTCTGCCTTGGTGCCAATGATGGTCGTATGCGTGTTTGGCGCCGTGCAGGTGAGCGCCACAATCAGGACTGCATACGACCGAGGCACACAGGGCCAACACACATCATGGTGTGGGGAGCGATCTCCTACACTGGCCGTACACCACTGGTGATCGTCGACGGGACACTGAATAGTGCACGGTACATCCAAACCGTCATCGAACCCATCGTTCTACCATTCCTAGACCGGCAAGGGAACTTGCTGTTCCAACAGGACAATGCACGTCCGCATGTATCCCGTGCCACCCAACGTGCTCTAGAAGGTGTAAGTCAACTACCCTGGCCAGCAAGATTTCCGGATCTGTCCCCCATTGAGCATGTTTGGGACTGGATGAAGCGTCGTCTCACGCGGTCTGCACGTCCAGCACGGACGCTGGTCCAACTGAGGCGCCAGGTGGAAATGGCATGGCAAGCCGTTCCACAGGACTACATCCAGCATCTCTACGATCGTCTCCATGGGAGAATAGCAGCCTGCATTGCTGCGAAAGGTGGATATACACTGTACTAGTGCCGACATTGTGCGTGCTCTGTTGCCTGTGTCTATGTGCCTGTGGTTCTGTCAGTGTGATCATGAGATGTATCTGACCCCAGGAATGTGTCAAAGTTTCCCCTTCCTGGGACAATGAATTCACGGTGTTCTTATTTCAATTTCCAGGAGTGTATATTACAGACTGCACTGCTAGTCACTGTTTACTAGTTCAACCAAAGATGATCTAGAGGCCTGCACACATCGATAGTTTCAGCACGATTTTAGTGACTAGTAATTTAAAATCAGATACGTTGTGCGCCGTATGTTATAGTAAGTAACTGTGAAAGTCATAACAGATAAAAATCTGTACATTTCACCCAATAGCAACTTAGGTCTGTTACAAGAACATTTGCGGCGACAGAAACAAAATCCACAGATGTAACAACATACAACGCAGACACCTGTGTGAAAAACAGGGGGCGACCACATTCAACACGTCCACTGCTCCCGACGTACACTGACCTTAGAGGGACAAACCATACTTCTTGTTTCCCCACTTACTTTTGCCTGAAATGTGGTTTATCTCCGCCGAAGTTCAGCCTGCAGCAGAAAGATTCGCAGATACCCTGATCAGCAAAAACAGTTTGACCACTGCCCACCGCGACCGTCTGATGTCGTTGCGGGAGTGTTTCGCGGTGACAAAAGTTATGTAAGCCGAGCAGACACGGACAGGGATCACCCTAGCAAAAATACGGGCTACAAATGGGGAAATCCACTGAGATAAGAGACTGACAAAGGACAGATTATTATCACGTAGAGCCTGTGAAAGAATATCTCAAAAACGGCGAAGCTGATCGAATGTTCACGTGCAACTGTCGTGAGCGTCTGCGGAAAGAGGTAAAGAGACAGCGAAACTACCACCAGGCGCTAAATGGTCGGACGTCCACGACTCTTCACAGATCGTTGGTTTCGGAGGATTGTCTCCTCTGTAGAGTAGGACACATGACGATCTGTGGCACCTCTGCAGAAAGAGCACAATGCTGGTGCACGCACAAGTGTTTCGGTGCACCCCGTTCATCGTACATTGCTGAACATGGCATACTACCCCGACGTGTTCACGTGCTGACCGACCGATATCGTGAGTTACGATTGTAGTCGTCACAAGACCATCAGAATTCGACCGTCGATCAATGGAAGCGTGTCAGCTTGTAAGTAGGCTGTTTATGTTTTCTTATTGGCAACGTTACGTAGCGCCCTGTATGAAAATCACTGGCTGTGCTGTGTGCAGTCTCTGGCTAGTTTGCATTGTTGTCTGCCATTGTAGTGTTGGGCAGCGGCAGCTGGATGTGAACAGCGCGTAGCGTTGCGCAGTTGGAGGTGAGCCGCCAGCAGTGGTGGATGTGGGGAGAGAGATGGCGGAGTTTTGAAATTTGTCGTGAACTGCAATATATATTATGACTATTGAGGTAAATACATTGTTTGTTCTCTATCAAAATCTTTCATTTGCTAACTATGCCTATCAGTAGTTAGTGCCTTCAGTACTCTGAATCTTTTATTTAGCTGGCAGTAGTGGCGCTTGCTGTATTGCAGTAGCTTGAGTAGCGAAGATTTTTGTGAGGTAAGTGATTTGTGAAAGGTATAGTTTAATGTTAGTCAGGGCCATTCTTCTGTAGGGAATTTTGAAAGTCAGATTGCGTTGTGCTAAAAATATTGTGTGTCAGGTTAAGCACAGTCCTGTATAATTGTTCTAAGGGGACGTTTCATATGGATCCTGGCAGGGTCGCCATATATTGTTCTAAGGGGTTAGAACAATTATACAGGACTGTGCTTAACCTGACACACAATATTTTTAGCGCAACGCAATCTGACTTTCAAAATTCCCTACAAAAGAATGGCCCTGACTAACATTAAACTATACCTTTCACAAATCACTTACCTCACAAAAATCTTCGCTACTCAAGTTACTGCAATACAGCGAGCGCCACTACTGCCAGCTAAATAAAAGATTCAGAGTACTGAAGGCACTAACTACTGATAGGCATAGTTAGCAAATGAAAGATTTTGATAGAGAACAAACAATGTATTTACCTTAATAGTCATAATATATATTGCAGTTCATGACAAATTTCAAAACTCCGCCATCTCTCTCCCCACATCCACCACTGCTGGCGGCTCACCTCCAACTGCGCAACGCTACGCGCTGTTCACATCCAGCTGCCGCTGCCCAACACTACAATGGCAGACAACAATGCAAACTAGCCAGAGACTGCACACAGCATAGACAGTGATTTTCATACAGGGCGCTACGTAACGTTGCCAATAAGAAAACATAAACAGCCTACTTACAAGCTTTCCGGTTGAATCACATTTTTGCTGATCATCTCCACAAACGCCGTCCTCGAGGAGAGCGGCGGCTCGAAACGTGCAGCGCACCACAGATGCAGGCTGGTGGAAGCAGTATTCTGCTATAGGAGAGATTCTCCTGCGCATGCATCGGGCCTGCGGTAGTAATGGAAGACACGCTGACAGCTGCGAATCACGTGCATCCCTTCATGCTTGATGCCTTCTTTCAGAAGTATAATTGTCCATGTCTCAGAACCCGAACTGTGCTTGTAGGTTTTGAGGAGCATTGTAATGAACTCACATTGGTGACTCGGCGACGAAATTTGCCTGTTGTAAATCCAATGGGAACCAGTTGGGTCGCTGTCGGGCGCCATCACGATGTACCCAAATCAGCGACCCGTTATTTACACGAATTACATGATTTGTGCGTAGACATCTAAAGCCACATACATTAACAAACGCCGGCCGCGGTGGCCGAGCGGTTCTAGGCGCTTCAGTCCGGAACCGCGCGACCGCTACGGTCGCAGTTTCGAATCCTGTCTCGGGCATGCATGTGTGCGATGTCCTTAGGTTAGTTAGGTTTACGTAGTTCCAAGTTCTAGGGGACTGATGACCTCAGATGTTAAGTCCCAGCTGGTCGAAGCGGCCGTGCGGTTCTAGGCGCTGCAGTCTGGAACCGCGAGACCGCTACGGTCGCAGGTTCGAATCCTGCCTCGGGCATAGGTGTGTGTGATATCCTTAGGTTAGTTAGGTTTAACTAGTTCTAAGTTCTAGGGGACTAATGACCTCAGAAGTTGAGTCCCACAGTGCTCAGAGCCATTTTTTTGTTATGTCCCATACTATTCAGAGCCATTTGAACCATTAACAAACAAACCAATAAACTGTCGGATACCTGGTACGCAGAATCAGTGATGGATTTCGTTTCAAAGACGAACAAAGAAACTATTAAGCAGGTGTTCATAATGGTTTGGTTCATCAGTGTATATTGCACCAAACAGGTTTTAAGAGGGTTGGGTTGTTTGGGGAAGGAGACCAGACAGAGAGGTCATCGGTCTCATCGGATTAGGGAAGGATGGTGAAGGAAGTCGGCCGTGCACTTTCAAAGGAACCGTCCCGGCATTTGTCTGGAGCGATTTAGGGAAATCACGTAAAACCTAAATCAGGAAGGCCGGACGCGGGATTGAACTGTCATCCTCCCGAATGGGAGTCCAGTGTCTAACCAGGTTTTAAGACTAGTACTGTATGGTTGTTCGGATTCTATAATTGTCACAGTATTTCCAACACAAAAGAGTATCAGGAAAGTTTAAGTGCAGAAGATGCAAACGTTGAATCATTACGTCAAGAATTAAAGGCTGTTTTAGGAGAGGGATACTGGGTTGCTTCCGAAGTCCAATCCTCATAATGCTGGGTCAGTGCGAATGGTATTTCAGCACCTGGACCCGGAGTGAGTAAGAAAAAACAAATAACTGGTGCCCGACCGAGACTCGAACTCGGGACCTTTGCCTTTCGCGGGCAAGTGCTCTACCAACTGAGCTACCGAAGCACGACTCACGCCCGGTACTCACAGCTTTACTTCTGCCAGTACCTCGTCTCCTACCTTCCAAACTTTACAGAAGCTCTCCTGCGAACCTTGCAGAACTAGCACTTCTGAAAGAAAGGATATTGCGGAGACATGGCTTAGCCACAGCCTGGGGGGATGTTTCCAGAATGAGATTAATCTGCCAGGAAGTTTCATATCAGCGCACACTCCGCTGCAGAGTGAAAATCTCATTCTGGAAACATCCCCCAGGCTGTGGCTAAGCCATGTCTCCGCAATATCCTTTCTTTCAGGAGTGCTAGTTCTGCAAGGTTCGCAGGAGAGCTTCTGTAAAGTTTTGAAGGTAGGAGACGAGGTACTGGCAGAAGTAAAGCTGTGAGTACCGGGCGTGAGTCGTGCTTCGGTAGCTCAGTTGGTAGAGCACTTGCCCGCGAAAGGCAAAGGTCCCGAGTTCGAGTCTCGGTCGGGCACACAGTTTTAATCTGCCAGGAAGTTTCATATCAGCGCACACTCCGCTGCAGAGTGAAAATCTCATTCTGGAAACATCCCCCAGGCTGTGGCTAAGCCATGTCTCCGCAATATCCTTTCTTTCAGGAGTGCTAGTTCTGCAAGGTTCGCAGGAGAGCTTCTGTAAAGTTTTGAAGGTAGGAGACGAGGTACTGGCAGAAGTAAAGCTGTGAGTACCGGGCGTGAGTCGTGCTTCGGTAGCTCAGTTGGTAGAGCACTTGCCCGCGAAAGGCAAAGGGCCCGAGTTCGAGTCTCGGTCGGGCACACAGTTTTAATCTGCCAGGAAGTTTCATATCAGCGCACTCTCCGCTGCAGAGTGAAAATCTCATTCTGGAAATATCTGGTCATTAAAGTGTGGTAATACCGACAGTTCGCACAGTATGACATCACTCGTAAATGCGAAAACTGTAAATCTTAAAGGAATCAATAATGCTATTCAGCATATGTCATATATAAAACTAACAGAAACGCTTAATTACCACATGGTTAATATCTGGTTGTGAACGCTGTACTTCGAAAATTGAAGATTTATGTTACCATTACGTACACAGTAGTCGTATGCCTATAACTATTTCAGAAAACATTTCTGTAACTGTGACTTGCAGAAATTCGACCTTAAGCTCGCCCCAATTAGATTCAGTACATTTTTACTATATTTAAAATCCTGTTTCCAACTATTAAAAATGCTTGCTACTTTAATGTAAGCTGATTTAAAACATCGTCTGTGGTCTGAATTAAAACACATTTTACAATTTCGATAAGGGATCTCAGATCGATTCCATGTTCTTAGATTTCCAGAAGGCTTTTGATACCGTTCATCACAAGTGAATATTAATCAAATTGCGCGCATATGGAGTATCGTCTCAGTTGTGTGACTGGATTCGTGATTTCCTCTCAGAAAGGTCACAGTTCATAGTTACAGACGGCAAATTGTCGAGTGGAACAGAAGTGATATCTGGCGTTCCGCAAGGTAGTGTCATAGGCCCTCTGCTGTTCCTGATTTACGTAAATGATCTAGGTGATAATCGGAGCAGACCCCTTAGATTGTTTGCAGATGACGCTGTAATTTACCGTCTAGTAAAATCATCAGACGAGCAATTCCAATTACAAAATGATCTAGAGACAATCTCTGTATGGTGCGAAAAGTGGCAATTGGCACTAAACAAAAGTGCGAGGTCATTCACATGAGTACTAAAAGAAATCCGATAAATTTTGGGCATACGATAAATCGCAAAAATCTAAGAACTGACAATTCGACTAAATACCTGGGAATTACAATTACGAGCATCTTAAATTGGAAGGACCACATAGATAATATTGTGGGGAAGGCGAAACAAAGACTGCGCTTTCTTGGCAGAACACTTAGAAGATGCGACAAACCCACTAAAGAGACAGCCTACATTCCTCTTGCCCGTCCTCTGCTGGAATATTGTTGCGCGGTGTGGGATCCGTACCAGGTAGTATTGACGGAGGACATCCAAAAAGTCCAAAGACGGGCAGCTCGTTTCGTGTTATCGTGTAATAGGGGTGAGATTGTCTCTGATATGATACGCGAGTTGGGGGTGGCAGTCACTGAAACAAAGGTGGTCTTCTTTGCGGCGAGATCTGTTTACGAAATTTCAATCACCAACTTTCTCTTCCAAATGCGAAAATATTTTGTTGACACCCACCTACGTAGGTAGAAATGATCATTATAAGAGAAAGCAGAACGGAAAGATTTAGGTGTTCGTTTTTCCCACTTGCCATTCCGAAGTGGAATGGTAGAGAAGTAGGACGGATCCTCAAAATTACAGACCAATATCCTTAACATCGGTTTGTTTCAGGATTCTCGAACATATTATCAGTTCGAATATAATGAATTTCCTTGAGACAGAGAAGTTCATGCATCAGCACGGCTTTAGAAAGCATCGCTCATGCGAAACGCAACTCGCCCTTTTTTTGACATGATATCTTGCGAACCATGGATGAAGGGTATCAGACGGATGCCATATTCCTTGACTTCCGGAAAGCGTTTGACTCGGTGCCCCACTGCAGACTAATAACTATGGTACGAGCATATGGGATTGGTTCCCAAATATGTGAGTGGCTCGAAGACTTCTTAAGTAATAGAACCCAGTACGTTGTCCTCGATTGTGAGTGTTCATCGGAGGTGAGGGTATCATCTGGAGTGCCCCAGGGAAGTGTGGTAGGTCCGCTGCTGTTTTCTATCTACAAAAATGATCTTTCGGATAGGATGGATAGCAATGTGCAGCTGTTTGCTGATGACGCAGTGGTGTACGGGAAGGTGATGTCGTTGAGTGACTGTAGGAGGATGCAAGATGACTTGGGCAGGATTTGTGATTGGTGTAAAGAATGGCAGATAACTCTAAATACAGATAAATGTAAATTAATACAGATGAATAGGAGAAAGAATCCTGTAATGTTTGAATACTCCATTAGCAGTGTAACGCTTGACACAGTCACGTCGATTAAATATTTGGGCGTAACACTGCAGAGCGATATGAAGTGGGACAGGCACGTAATGGAAGTTGTGGGGAAGGCGGATAGTCGTCTTCGGTTCATTGGTAGAATTTTGGGAAAATGAGGTTCATCTGTGAAGGAGACCGCTTATGAAAAACTAATACGACCTATTCTTGAGTTCTGCTCGAGTGCTTGGGATCCCTATCAGGTCGGATTAAGAGAGGACATACAAGCAATTCAGAGGCGGGCTGCTAGATTTGTTACTGGTAGGTTTGATCACACGAGTGTTACGGTAGTGCTTCAGGAAGTTTGGTGGGAGTCTCTGGAGGAAAGGAGGTTTCTTTTCGTGAATCGCTACTGAGGAAATTTAGAGAACCAGCATTTGAGGCTGATTGCAGTACAATTTTACTGCCGCCAACTTACATTTCGCGGAAAGACCACAAAGATAAGATAAAAGAGATTAGGGCTCGTACAGAGGCATGTAGGCAGTCATTTTTCCCTCGTTCTGTTTGGAACAGGGAGAGAAGATGCTAGTTGTGGTACGAGGAACCCTCCGCCACGCACCGTATGGTGGGTTGCGGAGTGTGTATGTAGATGTAATTGAAGTAGTATGAAAATGTTTCGATGAACCCTCTGCCAGGTACTTAAGTGTGAATTGCGGAGTAACCATGTAAATGTAGATAAAAAAATTCGCCTATCTCTTGTCTTGTTGTTCCCCTTCCAAGAGGATCAGTGCCTCATCTTACTTACAGATACTTTCTGAACCAGTTTTATTTTCACCAGCCTGTATCTAACAATGTAAACCCTTTCAGTAAAGTGTGCTATGGGTCGGGAATGGTCGCGACACATCCCTCACAGTGCACACGTGTCTCGCTGGCATATACTGTGAAGTACGGTCTTCAACGCTCAGACGCTGGGACGTGTCCTGGATGGTGGGTGTGGCACAGAGAGAGCTATGCAGATGCTGTCCGTTGAAGAGCAGCGGCTGACACTCCAGCCCGAGGGTCGGATCGTGTAACTTCCTGGTGGTCGCTCTGGCTGACGAAGATTGATGGCCCGACACGAGACGGCGTGGCCACCTCCCCACAACTTGTTGAGCGCTGCCACTGGTCCGGAAAGATGAGATGAGTGGCTGGCGACAGAGACGTCTTAATGGTGTCACCGTGAAAGAGCACTGCTAGCAGCTCCAGCAGGGGCGGCTTTTCTTAAAACGCCTTATCTAGAGAAGCGAGGGCTCTATGGGAAGGCGGGAACACTTCCCTGCGTGTCATCTTCTATTAGCCTGACGAACTGTGTATGGCGTCCGGAAATTCACTGACGGGAAAAAATTGCAGTACCAAAAAATTATTAATAGTGAGTAATGAAATCTCGGGAATGCGTTTGATTAGGATATTTAAGTGATTAACACCGCAAGTGTTACGCCGTAAAGTCTACATCTACATCCATACATTCTTTTGTAGCACGATATCTCTACTAATGGAGTATTCAAGCATAACGGGATTCCTTTTGCTATTCATCTGCATTAATTTACATTTACCTATATTTAGAGGTAGCTGCTATTCTTTACACCGATATATATCAAGTCATAAAGTTTGAGAGGCGTGGAACACTAGGTTCTGCTGAAATGGGAACACAGTTTACCCAGAATATACTCATCAGGTTTTTGATAATGGGAACACTTGAACTTTCCCTGTCCATTCTTCGAAGACCCTCCTCATGCCTTATCTCGTTAGTCTACCTAATTTTCAACGTTCTTTTGTAGCACGATATCTCATAGGAGGAAGTGGCAACAAAACGACTATTCACGTTGGTGTGTAGAATATATGAGTCTGGCGACATACCATCTGACTTTCGGAAAAGCATCATCCACACAATTCCGAAGACGGCAAGAGCTGACAAGTGCGAGAATTATCGCACAATCAGCTTAACATCTCATGCATCGAAGCTGCTTACAAGAATAATATACAGAAGAATGGAAAAGAAAATTGAGAATGCGCTAGGTGACGATCAGTTTGGCTTTAGGAAAAGTAAAGGGACGAGAGAGGCAATTCTGACGTTACGGCTAATAATGGAAGCAAGGCTAAAGAAAAATCAAGACACTTTCATAGGATTTGTCGACCTGGAAAAAGCGTTCGACAATATAAAATGGTGCAAGCTGTTCGAGATTGTGAAAAAAGTAGGGGTAAGCTATAGGGAGAGACGGGTCATATACAATATGTACAACAACCAAGAGGGAATAATAAGAGTGGACGATCAAGAACGAAGTGCTCGTATCAAGAAGGGTGTAAGACAAGGCTGTAGCCTTTCGCCCCTACTCTTCAATCTGTACATCGAGGAAGGAATGATGGAAATAAAAGAAAGGTTCAGGAGTGGAATAAAAATACAAGGCGAAAGGATATCAATGATACGATTCGCTGATGACATTGCTATCCTGAGTGAAAGTGAAGCAGAATTAAATGATCTGCTGAACGGAATGAACAGTCTAATGAGTACACAGTATGGTTTGAGAGTAAATCGGAGAAAGACGAAGGTAATGAGAAGTAGTACAAATGAGAATAGCGAGAAACTTGACATCAGGATTGATGGTCACGAAGTCAATGAAGTTAAGGAATTCTGCTACCTAGGCAGTAAAATAACCAATGACGGACGGAGCAAGGAGGACATCAAAAGCAGACTCGCAATGGCAAAAAAGGCATTTCTGGCCAAGAGAAGTCTACTAATATCAAATACCGGCCTTAATTTGAGGAAGAAATTTCTGAGGCTGTACGTCTGGAGTACAGCATTGTATGGTAGTGAAACATGGACTGTGGGAAAACCGGAACAGAAGAGAATCGAAGCATTTGAGATGTGGTGCTATAGACGAATGTTGAAAATTAGGTGGGCTGATAAGGTAAGGAATGAGGAGGTTCTGCGCAGAATTGGAGAGGAAAGGAATATGTGGAAAACACTGATAAGGAGAAGGGTCAGGATGATAGGACATCTGGTAAGACATGAGGGAATGACTTCCATGGTACTAGAGGGAGCTGTAGAGGGCAAAAACTGTAGAGGAAGACAGAGATTGGAATACGTCAAGCAAATAATTGAGGACGTAGGTTGCAAGTGCTACTCTGAGATGAAGAGGTTAGCACAGGAAAGGAATTCGTGGCGTGCCGCATCAAACCAGTCAGTAGACTGATGACAAAAAAAAAAAAAAAAAATCTTGAATACTTCGATTCTCTTCCGTTCCGGTATTCCCGCAGCCCACGTTTCACTACCATACAGTGCTGTGCAACATTTCGACATTCTCAGAGAAATTTCTTCCTCGAATTAAGGCGTAAGTTTGATATTGCTCGTTGCCCTGTCCGCCATGGGTTGTTTTACTGCATTGGTAGCAGAATACCTGGACTTCATTATCACCAGCTCCGATGTTTCTCGCTGATCTCATCTCAGCTGCGTCTCATTACTTTCGTCTTTCTCCAATTTATACTCAATCCATGTATCTGTCTTACTCCTCTTTATCCCGAGCACTTAGTTCTTCGCGTTCAAGTAGTACTGCCCGTTCTTGAGTATTGCACGAGTTTTTTTTTGTCCGTCTTTTTCTACAGATTACGATCATTTTTTTCTGAGAATGTTGAACTACTTCCACCTGTGGTGTGGCGGCGGTATTCCCGATCGATTCTTAATCGTTGGGCCTCCGAGTGCGCGGGCAGTCAAGTTTGGGCGCGAGCTTTGCCTTTTGCGTCGGACGGTGGGTCCCTCCGCGCTGTCGCTGGCCGGGCCTGGTGTTAACTTGCTGTTCCCCGGGGCGGTAGTTGGAGTCGTCGCCTAATTACCGGATTTCCTGCCCTGTCTGACTGCGCCTTGCTGAGGTCTGGGTGGCGATACTCGTGCTGGATCATCTTTCTCGCGGCGATTACCCTGGACCGCGCCTTGACAAGAGCTTGTGGCTGTACTGCTCCCGGATATAGGGGAGTACTCTTCCGTCCTGGGAAGTTTGGTGCTGTTTGTGTGTTTCAGCGTGCTATGGCTAACAAGATTATCTTCCAGAATGAGATTTTCACTCTGCAGCGGAGTGTTCGCTGATATGAAACTTCCTGGCAGATTAAAACTGTGTGCCCGACCGAGACTCGAACTCGGGACCTTTGCCTTTCGCGGGCAAGTGCTCTACCAACTGAGCTACCGAAGCACGACTCACGCCCGGTACCCACAGCTTTACTTCTGCCAGTATCTCGTCTCCTACCTTCCAAACTTCACAGAAGTTCTCCTGCGAACCTCATTCTGGAAACATCCCCCAGGCTGTGGCTAAGCCATGTCTCCGTTATATCCTTTCTTTCAGGAGTACTAGTTCTGCAAGGTTCGCAGGAGAACTTCTGTAAAGTTTGGAAGGTAGGAGGCGAGATACTGGCAGAAGTAAAGCTTTGGGTACCGGGCGTGAGTCGTGCTTCGGTAGCTCAGTTGGTAGAGCACTTGCTCGCGAAAGGCAAAGGTCCCGAGTTCGAGTCTCGGTCGGGCACACAGTTTTAATCTGCCAGGAAGTTTCATATCAGCGCACACTCCGCTGCAGAGTGAAAATCTCATTCTGGAAACATCCCCCAGGCTGTGGCTAAGCCATGTCTCCGCTATATCCTTTCTTTCAGGAGTGCTAGTTCTGCTAGGTTCGCAGGAGAACTTCTGTAAAGTTTAGAAGGTAGGAGACGAGATACTGGCAGAAGTAAAGCTGTGGGTACCGGGCGTGAGTCGTGCTTCGGTAGCTCAGTTGGTAGAGCACTTGCCCGCGAAAGGCAAAGGTCCCGAGTTCGAGTCTCGGGCGGGCACACAGTTTTAACCTGCCAGGAAGTTTCAAGATTATCTTCGTTCGTATGACTGTGTCGGAAACGTGGGCAACCCCCAGTGTTCGTGTTTCTCGGCATTCTGTGGGGGTGATGTACCTTACTTAGTGTGTTTTTCTTGGCGTTCTACTGTGCCGTTGCAGAACTTTGTTTAACCTTTTCCCTCCTTACTCTTCTGCAGAGTGCATTTGCATCCTCTGGCCTGTAATTTCGCTTGTGCCAAGTTCCGGGGTTTTGGGGGATAATTGATTAAATTATGTTTTGGAATTTATGGAATTCTGTGAGTTTGTCTGGGTTTTTGCTGGCCTGTGCCCGTACGATTTCCCGTTTCCTCGCCCGGGCGTCGTACGTAAAGTTTAAGGTGAGTGAATTTTGTTTGGTAGTTGCCGTCCAGTGGTTCGGTGGGCCCCGTGACGAACAGTTTTTCTTGCACCCTGCCTGTCCTATCTCCCGCTGGCCGGAGTGGCCGTGCGGTTCTAGGCGCTACAGTCTGGAACCGCGCGACAGCTACGGTCACAGGTTCGAATTCTGCCTCGGGTATGGATGTGTGTGATGTCCTTAGGTTGGTTAGGTTTAATTAGTTCTAAGTTCTAGGCGACTGATGACCTCAGAAGTTAAGTCGCATAGTTCTCAGAGCCATTTGAACTATTTTGTCCTATCTCCCTGGCTTAAGGTTGTCTCCTCTGTGCCCGTGCGTGAGTGTGTATGTGGGCGACGGTGATCATTTCCTGACTTCAAAATTTACCGTTTCTTGCCGACTTCTCTCCATAGACTACCGAATCTGTAATTTGGTCTATGCCATGTTATAGTTGCTTGAAGTTGGTTCGCACATTCCCCTTGGTAATGACAGCTGCACTCGTATGAGATTCTACAATGTTGTGAACTATACTAAGCTGGCGGTTGTCGCCGTGTGTGTTAAATTGTAACTTGTATTTGAGTTTTGGTGTAACTCTATTTTGTTAACTGAGCTAATTTTATCTTGCCTACTGCTGCGATGTCAGAAAAAAATTTAACAATCATAAATTTAATCTTAACTGTGCAGCCATATTTGTGGAGACTTGTTACTTAAATTTCATTCTCTTCCCAGCTTGCCCTTTGCTGCTGTATTAAAAGTGTTTGTTGTTTTGATTAATCGGAGCTGCTTGCCTTAAAGAACTAAAGCTGATTGTGAAACATTGAGCAGTAATGTAACTGTTCACTCCAATAAAGCCACCCTGTTAAAAGAAAAATGTTGGTGCTACCATATGTTTGCCCCTTGTTCCCCTTCAACGGCTCACCACGATTTCACATTGTCGAACGCCTTTTCTGCCTCGACAAAATCCCGTGACAGTGTCTCGATTTTCCTCAAGTCCTTGGTCAAGTGCAGCGTCGTAACTGCCTCGATGGTTTACCGTTCGTAAAGCCGAACTGATCGCCATGTGACAGGTCCTCATTTTTCAGTGCTACAGGAGTGAAGGATTGCCTTCGGCTGTTGTGCAGAGCGAGTAAGGCCGCAGTTATTGTCTCGTTTTAAGCTTTCCTCTTCTGCAATGTGGAACACAGCGTTAGCTGTTACGGAACTCGCGAAGCGAATATTTTGCAAGCGTTCCTTTCTGCGTAACGAGCACCCTCTCTCGCAACTCCATTCTTAACGAGGGACAATTTATCTCCTACCTCGCCCGCAATTAGATTTATAACGCCGCTGTACGGCGAGGTTCAAGAGTTCTGCTACCTGGCTCGTGCTCGATTGCAGTTGGTTGCGTGAGGGAAGAAGAAGAGAGAGAGGAAGTAGGAGTGAGGGTGGAATGAAGGGAGAGGTAGAGGCGGGAAGATACAGAGGAGGAGATTAGGAGGGTGTGGGAGTTGTCACGCGCTAGACTCGCCCGCGGCAGAGCGGAATGTTAGGGAGGGTGGGAGGTGTCGTGTTGGCCTTGATGCCGGCGTGGGGCGGATTGCGTTAGGGGAATCCCCCAAGGAGCCGCGCCACGCGATATTGCAGGCAGCGATAGCTCGCGTGCGGCCGGTATCGATTACCGCCCGCGGCATCCAAGAGGCGAGCACGCAGTCGGTACGACCGCAGGGCAGTGTTATTGAGAGAGAGAGAGAGAGAGAGAGAGAGAGAGAGAGAGAGAGAGAGAGAGAGCAGAAGAGCGACCTCGCAGCCGCGGCGGATGGAAGACGCCTCCGCCTGAGGCGCCCTCTCTTCTATTGTCCTCTCTACGTCCACAGCCCCAGGCTGGAACGAGACACCCGGCCTTCATCTCGCATTCGCGTGGCAGCGACCAACGCTGTATATTCTTAACTCTCTCAGAATATCTGATCCCACGATCTAAGAAACAGTACGTAGATAGATATTTTGTAGGAAATCGTTTTTAACACACTACGGACGGTACCAAAGTATAGTCTCGCAAAGTGTCCAGTTTTAGCCAGGCATTTCCAGCTTCTTACGGTCGTGTTGTGACGATTCATGGTGAATGTTACTTAAGTTTCTTCTGCTTGAAACTTCCTGGCAGATTAAAACTGTGTGCCGGGCCGAGACTCGAACTCGGGTCCTTTGCCTTTCGCGGACAAGTGCTCTACCAACTGAGCTACCCAAGCACGACTCACGCCCGCTACTCACAGCTTTACTTCTGCCAGTATCTCGTCTCCTACCTTCCAAACTTTACAGAAGCTCTGTCCCGAGTTCGAGTCTCGGTCGGGCACACACTTTTAATCTGTCAGGAAGTTTCATAACAGCGCACACTCCACTGCAGATTGAAAATCTCATTCTGGAAACATCCCCCAGGCTGTGGCTAAGCCATGTCTCCGCAGTATCCTTTCTTTCAGGAGTGTTAGTACTGCAAGGTTCGCAGGAGAGCTTCTGTAAAGTTTGGAAGATAGGAGACGAGATACTGGCAGAAGTAAAGCTGTGAGTACCGGGCGTGAGTCGTGCTTCGGTAGCCCAGATGGTAGAGCACTTGCCCGCGAAATGCAAAGGTCCCGAGTTCGAGTCTCGGTCGGGCACACAGTTTTAATCTGTCAGGAAATTTCATGAAATTACACGTTTAAAAAATATTATTTTTTCGAGTTTTTGAACTTCCACTGCTATGAGTGTGAATCCTGAATCCTTCCTGGTCATGCTGAAGCCGGCCGCTGTATCCGAGCGGTTCTAGGCGCTACAGTCCGGAACCGCGCGACCGCTACGGTCGCAGGTTCGAACCCTGCTTCGGGCATGGATGTGTGTGATGACCTTAGGTTAGTTAGGTTTAAGTTTTTCTAAGTGCTATGGGACTGATGACCTCAGAAGTTTAGTCCCATAGTGCTCAGAGGCATTTGAACCATTTTTGGTCATGCTGACAAAGTTTTATGAATTTATTTGTATAAGTATAGACAGTGCAAATTAAATTGTCCTGTGGTGCCTCTCCTTCTCGAAGTTGGCCCGTTTGACGTCCTAGCCCCCTTAAAGCGTCTAGTGAACGGCTACAGAATAGCACGGACAGTATACAGCGATTTATGATTTAGTAGCAAAAAAGATAAATTCCGAGAGAAGTGTAATTACCAAGGGATGTCACTGTAAAGGACAGAATAGGGCATTTGAATGTGGTATTGCGACAGTTCATCTGATACAGGGACACAGCACAACGTCAACTAATGTTTATTTTGATCTGCCGTCACTTGGGAGACATACAGCTGCCTTCTTTTGACAAAATGTATTCCGCTAATCCCGGCTCAGAACGTTACGGTGGCGGCAACTCGCGTGCTGAACGCTCATTCCGCGCTATCGGCCTATATGTCGCGGCAGATATGCACCGCTGTTCCACACAGCGGCAATCACTGGCATGAAACTCGAAGCCACTGAGCTGGCGGACTATATTATGGCTGTTAATTATAGAAAGGCTGCGTTGTACGCTCTGTTATCTGAGCCGGGGAATGAAACGGCCATGGGACACATTAGTTACAGTGTGGAAATACGTCGATTTACCTGTGCGGTCGCGTGCTTTCCTGGACAATATTCACACATACTTCTGTACGACCTGAAAACAAATGGAATGGGACTGTTCACAGCATTATGAAGACTTTTTTTGCCCCGCATTTGTTCGCTATTGTTATCGTACTCTAAAATATATTGTCAATGTGTGGGCTTTATTTTTGTTAAGCTGCGCAATGGATTGATCCAAAAAGTACCATTTGGCTCCTACAATTTCCACCCCACACTACTACAGAAGTCAGACAGACGCTCCTAATGTGCCAACAAGAACTGCTTGAAAAAACATTCAGCAACAGATATCTTCTGGAGTCGTCCGCCGTAAGGAAAAGACACAAATGTATTCTATATTCTTACGTAACTAGCGGGTTACTTGGGTACTGGAGTACTGCTACTTATTCTAAAAAAGAAAAAAACACCACCACATTAAAGGAATGAATAATAATATTTGTTGCAAAAAAAATTCTGAGAAATCAAGTGAAACTTTTTCTTATAAATTAATAAATTTTCAGCTTCTTTTCAGAACAGTAGATTGCCTCTTATGGATAGGAATGCTATTAATTTACAGAGTATGGAAAGGTTCTTTTCTCCCTTTCCTTTAACACTGTTATTTACTCAGCAGAATGGCTGAGAGGCGCACCTACACAACTTGAATAATTTTTCTAGGTACGGTCAAGGCTGTCGTGTGAGAAATGTAGTGGAGTGTACTGTTATGGCGCAGAGATAGGGATCGCATATGCTGTAGCGGACAATACCATGAGCTGCAATGACTGCTGCCTGCGTCACTTGCTGCTGATAAATGACACAAGTATCTCTTTCTATCTGGATTGACCTTCGCCAATCAAACTCTCCCTATGCCTTAATGAAGTCAAGGACTCCGCTCCTGGGCTAACTATTGGCGTGGTACACCAGTCAGATAACCAGTCCACCACGATGCCACTCAATATTCGCTCCCAGGCGTTGAACTATAACTGTGTGTTCACACCGCACAATAAGTGTGGCGGCCAACACAGTGAACAACACTTTATCGCGTGCGACTCAATATAGAGTATCACTCCGATTCGCTAATGACAGAGGTGCTCTCCCAGTGCAGTACTGAGTAGAGACTTTGTTCCTCGCTCTTTACATACACGTATGAGCGCATTCGCTCTCGTTACATGTTCCCGCTCCAAGGGAGACAATGGAATGGCCTCTTTTTGTCGAAAAGTTGCAAGGGTATATCATTTGCTGCCTTCCCTCACTCCTCTGGCTCTTTGTGTCAGAAATATTCCACCAATTAGCGTTGGTCTTTTAAATAGGAGAATGACGTTTCGTTTAAGTCGACCAATGCAGAACTATGTAGCATCTCCATTAGGCGTATACTGTCCTCCTGTGAGAACTCCGTAACCACGCAGTCGGTCTGTCAAAAAATGCGTCTTCTGAGCGCTCCGACACAGTGTAGAAGAATTTGCTTTGAAGTGAAACATGGGGGTTGTTATCGCCTCGCTCTTGCAAAAGCTGTCCTCTCTCTGGGTGGTCGCTTCGCCCGAAGTAGGTATGTTGTTGACCCACTCCTCTGAAGGGACATGCCTCCCAGCAGACCAGCCGTCTAGCTAGAACGAAAATTCCTGTGGGCATCAAGTTGTGTTCGCCAGCGTCGACTTTTTCGACCTCGGTGCACACTTGCGATTTACTTATTAGATTTGCATATCGCTTACATTAATTCATACAAAATTGACTCTACCTTATCGAGTTTGGCTTCGAATGAATCGTCTTGATGTGCAGAAGACGATTGTGACGACAGAATATGTAAGAAATGGTCAGGAGACCAAGCCACCTTACAATATACACTCCTGGAAATTGAAATAAGAAAACCGTGAATTCATTGTCCCAGGAAGGGGAAACTTTATTGACACATTCCTGGGGTCAGATACATCACATGATCACACTGACAGAACCACAGGCACATAGACACAGGCAACAGAACATGCACAATGTCGGCACTAGTACAGTGTATATCCACCTTTCACAGCAATGCAGGCTGCTATTCTCCCATGGAGACGATCGTAGAGAGCTGGATGTAGTCCTGTGGAACGGCTTGCCATGCCATTTCCACCTGGCGCCTCAGTTGGACCAGCGTTCGTGCTGGACGTGCAGACCGCGTGAGACGACGCTTCATCCAGTCCCAAACGTGCTCAATGGGGGGCAGATCCGGAGATCTTGCTGGCCAGGGTAGTTGACTTACACCTTCTAGAGCACGTTGGGTGGCACGGGATACATGCGGACGTGCATTGTCCTGTTGGAACAGCAAGTTCCCTTGCCGGTCTAGGAATGGTAGAACGATGGGTTCGATGACGGTTTGGATGTACCGTGCACCATTCAGTGTCCCCTCGACGATCACCAGTGGTGTATGGCCAGTGTAGGAGATCGCTCCCCACACCATGATGCCGGGTGTTGGCCCTGTGTGCCTCGGTCGTATGCAGTCCTGATTGTGGCGCTCACCTGCACGGCGCCAAACACGCATACGACCATCATTGGCACCAAGGCAGAAGCGACTCTCATCGCTGAAGACGACACGTCTCCATTCGTCCCTCCATTCACGCCTGTCGCGACACCACTGGAGGCGGGCTGCACGATGTTGGGGCGTGAGCGGAAGACGGCCTAACGGTGTGCGGGACCGTAGCCCAGCTTCATGGAGACGGTTGCGAATGGTCCTCGCCGATACCCCAGGAGCAACAGTGTCCCTAATTTGCTGGGAAGTGGCGGTGCGGTCCCCTACGGCACTGCGTAGGATCCTACGGTCTTGGCGTGCATCCGTGTGTCGCTGCGGTCCGGTCCCAGGTCGACGGGCACGTGCACCTTCCGCCGACCACTGGCGACAACATCGATGTACTGTGGAGACCTCACGCCCCACGTGTTGAGCAATTCGGCGGTACGTCCACCCGGCCTCCCGCATGCCCACTATACGCCCTCGCTCAAAGTCCGTCAACTGTACATACGGTTCACGTCCACGCTGTCGCGGCATACTACCAGTGTTAAAGACTGCGATGGAGCTCCGTATGCCACGGCAAACTGGCTGACACTGACGGCGGCGGTGCACAAATGCTGCTCAGCTAGCGCCATTCGACGGCCAACACCGCGGTTCCTGGTGTGTCCGCTGTGCCGTGCGTGTGATCATTGCTTGTACAGCCCTCTCGCAGTGTCCGGAGCAAGTATGGTGGGTCTGACACACCGGTGTCAATGTGTTCTTTTTTCCATTTCCAGGAGTGTATGTACGAATTTTAGTTGGTTTAGTCGTTTTAGTGTTTTATAATGACATGACCCAATATGCAGAATGATTTTATTCCAGTTATTTAAAGTGAGACTAAATATTTACAGCATTCCTTTATGTCATCAAAGGTGTGAGAACTCATGAAAGGATTTGTGGCTGTACGCTGCTTCTGGTATATGGAACGGACACCTTTAGAAGAATCTAGGTGAGTGGAAAAGAACTTGCGATGTGAAGGCAGGCATCGACTTGCGCTTCTTGCGTAGTCGGGGAACAACCTAACAGCGCCCTCACATTGACAGTGAACACTAACCAACCCTCCTTCCCCCTCCCCAGTGTTATCAAACACTGTACGAGTATCGTATCTCCAGAGCTGTTTGTCGTACAATGACATAACTTTGCAAGTACAGTCAGGGGTACACACAGCTATATTCCTTTTACTCTGACGACATGTTTGTTACAGCAGAACAAGGAAAACATGTCCAGTAAACATGAGCTCTAAAATGCATGCCTTAATAGTTGTGAGCACCTATCCTGAAGAAGTGATGAGTTTTAAAGCAGTGAGGGTCACCAGCTGGTCTTAAGCCATTCACTCTGGTGCCCATGTTTATTCGACATTTTTTTCTTGTTTTGGTTCATACTACCTTTTACCAAAATACCGAAAGCAAAGAAACTGCAATTGAAGAGATGTGTTTAACAGTACCGAAGATGAAGAAATGCTGATAGCTCTTCAAGTATGCATTTCAGATCCCAAGTTTATGAGACTTTTTTTCATGGTTTGATGTAAGAAACCTATCCTCGAAGTCTAAAGGAGATTTATTTACACGCTGTATATGTACACGGCCAGCACAATGTGTTGCGATTGCAGTTGGTAGTAAAGCAGTAACAAACCGCAATACTGTAAGCGGCTAACTGTTTCCTTTCCATATTATAAGTGTGTGTGTGTGTGTGTGTGTGTGTGTGTGTGTGTGTGTGTGTGTGTGTGTGTGTGTGTGTGTGTGTGTGTGTCTGTGTGGCGGGGGGAGGAGAGATTTGGGGGGGGGGGCGGGGTGTCAGTGAGAACAGGGAGAAGATGTTTGGTAAGGTTTGAAATTATGTGTAAAATTTGCTGGAAGTTGCCAAGTGCTCTTACGCTCAAAAGCAGGACGACTGCACTCATAATTTGTGCGCCCTGAGTTACGCTGCCTCAAGAAATAAAGAAAGTGTCCAATTTTAGTAGTTATTGTGCTAAATCTGTAATGTACGGCTATACGCATGGGGACCCACAGAAATTTTTCCAAGAGGGTAGGGGGAGGGGGGGGGGGGGGAACGGGGGTGGTGTAAAATTCGGAAAGAGTTTCTTTATATGATTATATAATCGATTTGTTGAGTTTGAAGGCGTACACCGTCACAAAATGTAAATTTGACGATGATTACATAAAACTTACTGTGTCTCAAATGAGTGATAGATATCCAGTCGACGTTTCCAGGAAGATTATCAACATGTTCCACTAGTTAGGTGAAGAAGAGCTTATTCGGCGAGATCGCTATAAAAATATGTTCAAATGTGTGTGAACTAAGTGACCATCTTCAGATCTTTAATAAAATTACAAGACATGCTACAAATTGTTACACAAACAATGCAACATTAGCCCCCAAAAGAACGAAATGACAAAATACATCCATAAAGTTTATTATAAACATATTGTGCCAGCTACAAAAATGGCTCTGAGCACTATGGGACTCAACTGCTGTGGTCATAAGTCCCCTAGAACTTAGAACTACGTAAACCTAACTAACCTAAGGACATCACACACAGCCATGCCGAGGCAGGATTCGAACCTGCGACCGTAGTGGTCGTGCGGTTCCAGACTGTAGCGCCTTTAACCGCTCGGCCACTCCGGCCGGCGTGCCAGCTACACACGAAATCTTTCCATTGAATTTCCAGTTACGTAAAACATGAAATGAGCGACGCGTTGGCACGTCAAAATTAAAATTGCTATGTTCACCACAATTCGCCGAAACATCGTTCCCACAACATAACACGTCATGGTTACTAGGGCGCCACAGGACTGTCTATAGCCAACGCGTAAGACGAACTGACCACAAACAGAACAGGTTTCGCTGCAGTAAGTAGATTCCATAAGCAAAAGTCAAATACATAATTCAAAAACAACCATGATTCTGAAAATACTTATATAAAAACTTTTCTGAAATGTTTATAAAATATTATTAGCAGAATTGAAAGATATTATAAACAATTCAGAATTATTTTATATTTAACGTATAATGGTTGTTTTTAAATTACTTATTTGGCTTTTAATGATACCTGTTGTGGTTCTGGTCAGTTCGCCTCATGCATTGCCTACTGACGGTTTTGTGGCGCCCTGTTAGGCATGACAGGTTATATTGTGGAAACGATGTTCAGACTGTTTGTTTTGTTTTAGGGTGCAAAAACAACTTGGGTACTACGCCCCATGTCAGAACCGTAGAACACGAAGACGAAAAAGGAGTTACAAACGACAAAACGTTAACGCCAATCGACGGAAGGAGAGGCAGTAAGAACAGGGACTTTGAGAAAGGTCCATACAATACGCCATAGAGACAACGAAGATCCTGAACTGAAGGTTACATGTCCTTCCCCATACTGCTACGACGGATAAAACGTAGAACTCTGTCGATAGAGCATTGTTCTCTACAACGGCAAATTACTCATACGGCAAATATAAATGGAGACCTTTGTTTACGTGGCCATCTTCCGCAGCAGCTGCTGTTACGTTATGTTATCTGTCTGGAGTTGACTGCAATCTAATTAAAAAGAACTAGACCAGACGCGTTTTGCTTTTATTTACAAAGCATCTTCTATAGTATTGTGCAAATTGGATACACACGTTTCTACATTTTTTCTGTAAACTGGATACACACGTTAAAAATGTAGAAACGTGTGTATCCAATTTACACAATATCACAGCGGATGCTTTGTAAATGAAAGCGAAACACGTCTGGTGTATTTTTGAGTTAACGAGTATTGCGCTCTCATTTAAATATATGGCCGAAAGATTCAGCCCACAGGAATTGTGAAACGAACCCTATCGTCCAGGACGGTGTGCCATGAAAGGCGCAGATTCACCACCAGATGAGGAAACTCACAGGCGTGTATTGTACACTCCTGGAAATTGAAATAAGAACACCGTGAATTCATTGTCCCAGGAAGGGGAAACTTTATTGACACATTCCTGGGGTCAGATACATCACATGATCACACTGACAGAACCACAGGCACATAGACACAGGCAACAGAGCATGCACAATGTCGGCACTAGTACAGTGTATATCCACCTTTCGCAGCAATGCAGGCTGCTATTCTCCCATGGAGACGATCGTAGAGATGCTGGATGTAGTCCTGTGGAACGGCTTGCCATGCCATTTCCACCTGGCGCCTCAGTTGGACCAGCGTTCGTGCTGGACGTGCAGACCGCGTGAGACGACGCTTCATCCAGTCCCAAACATGCTCAATGGGGGACACATCCGGAGATCTTGCTGGCCAGGGTAGTTGACTTACACCTTCTAGAGCACGTTGGGTGGCACGGGATACATGCGGACGTGCATTGTCCTGTTGGAACAGCAAGTTCCCTTGCCGGTCTAGGAATGGTAGAACGATGGGTTCGATGACGGTTTGGATGTACCGTGCACTATTCAGTGTCCTCTCGACGATCACCAGTGGTGTACGGCCAGTGTAGGAGATCGCTCCCCACACCATGATGCCGGGTGTTGGCCCTGTGTGCCTCGGTCGTATGCAGTCCTGATTGTGGCGCTCACCTGCACGGCGCCAAACACGCATACGACCATCATTGGCACCAAGGGAAGGAAGGAAAATATATTTGCTTAACAAGAGTGATAGGGCACAAATCGCAGAATATCTGAGTGACCACCATCAAACGTTCATTTCTGAGGAAGAGGATGTGGAACAAAAATGGAAAAAATTCAGAAACATCGTCCAGTACGCCTTAGATAAGTTCGTACCGACTAAGGTCCAAAGCGAGGGGAAAGATCCACCGTGGTATAACAATCATGTACGAAAGGTACTACGGAAACAAAGAAAGCTTCATCATAGGTTTAAGAGTAGTCGAATCATAGCTGATAAGGAAAAGCTGAACGAAGCGAAAAAGAGCGTAAAGAGAGCAATGAGAGAAGCATTCAACGAATTCGAACATAAAACATTGGCAAACAATCTAAACAAGAACCCTAAAAAGTTTTGGTCATATGTAAAATCGGTAAGCGGATCTAAATCCCCTATTCAGTCACTCGTTGACCACGATGGAACCGAAACAGAGGACGACCGAAGAAAGGCAGAAATACTGAATTCAGTGTTCCGAAACTGTTTCACTGCGGAAAATCGTAACACGGTCCCTGACTTCAGCCGTCGCACGGACGCCAAAATGGAAAATATTGAAATAAACGATATCGGAATTGAAAAACAACTGCTATCACTTAGTAGCGGAAAAGCATCCGGACCAGACGAGATACCCTTAAGATTCTACAGTGATTATGCTAAGGAACTTGCCCCCTTTCTATCAGCAATTTATCGTAGATCGCTGGAAGAACGTAAAGTACCTAGCGACTGGAAGAAAGCGCAGGTCGTTCCCATTTTCAAGAAGGGTCATAAATCAGATGCGAATAATTATAGGCCTATTTCGCTTACGTCAATCTGTTGTAGAATAATGGAACATGTTTTGTGTTCTCGTATTATGACGTTCTTAGATAATACAAATCTCCTTCATCATAACCAACATGGATTCCGCAAACAGAGATCATCTGAAACTCAGCTCGCCCTATTTGCCCAAGAAATTCACAGTGCCGTAGACACTGGCGAGCAGATTGATGCCGTATTCCTGGACTTCAGGAAGGCATTTGATACGGTTCCGCACTTACGTTTAGTGAAAAAAATACGAGCTTACGGAATATCGGACCAGGTTTGTGATTGGATTCAGGATTTCCTAGAAGAAAGAACACAACATGTCATTCTTAACGGTTCAAAATCTGCAGATGTAGAGGTAATTTCGGGAGTACCGCAGGGAAGCGTGATAGGACCTTTATTGTTTACAATATACATAAATGACTTAGTTGACAACATCGGTAGCTCCGTGAGGCTATTTGCAGATGACACGGTTGTCTACAAGAAAGTAGCAACAGCAGAAGACTCGTACGTACTCCAGGAGGACCTGCAGAGGATTAATGCATGGTGCGACAGCTGGCAGCTTTCCCTAAACGTAGATAAATGTAATATAATGCGCATACATAGGGGCAGAAATCCATTCCAGTACGATTATGCCATAGGTGGTAAATCATTGGAAGTGGTAACGACCGTAAAATACTTAGGAGTTACTATCCGGAGCGATCTGAAGTGGAATGATCACATAAAACAAATAGTGGGAAAAGCAGGCGCCAGGTTGAGATTCATAGGAAGAATTCTAAGAAAATGTGACTCATCGACGAAAGAAGTAGCTTACAAAACGCTTGTTCGTCCGATTCTTGAGTATTGCTCATCAGTATGGGACCCTTACCAGGTTGGATTAATAGAAGAGATAGACATGATCCAGCGAAAAGCAGCGCGATTCGTCATGGGGACATTTAGTCAGCGCGAGAGCGTTACGGAGATGCTGAACAAGCTCCAGTGGCGGACACTTCAAGAAAGGCGTTACGCAATACGGAGAGGTTTATTATCGAAATTACGAGAGAGCACATTCCGGGAAGAGATGGGCAACATATTACTACCGCCCACATATATCTCGCGTAATGATCACAACGAAAAGATCCGAGAAATTAGAGCAAATACGGAGACTTACAAGCAGTCGTTCTTTCCACGCACAATTCGTGAATGGAACAGGGAAGGGTGGATCAGATAGTGGTACAATAAGTACCCTCCGCCACACACCGTAAGGTGGCTCGCGGAGTATAGATGTAGATGTAGATCGCTGAAGACGACACGTCTCCATTCGTCCCTCCATTCACGCCTGTCGCGACAGCACTGGATTCGGGCTGCACGATGTTGCGGCGTGAGCGGAAGACGGCCTAACGGTGTGCGCGACCGTAGCCCAGCTTCATGGAGACGGTTGCGAATGGTCCTCGCCGATACCCCAGGAGCAACAGTGTCCCTAATTTGCTGGGAAGTGGCGGTGCGGTCCCCCACGGCACTGCGTAGGATCCTACGGTCTTGGCGTGCATCCGTGCGTCGCTGCGGTCCGGTCCCAGGTCGACGGGCACGTGCACCTTACGCCGACCACTGGCGACAACATCGATGTACTGTGGAGACCTCACGGCCCACGTGTTGAGCAATTCGGCGGTACGTCCACCCGGCCTCCCGCATGCCCACTATACGCCCTCGCTCAAAGTCCGTCAACTGCACATACGGTTCACGTCCACGCTGTCGCGGCATGCTACCAGTGTTAAAGACTGCGATGGAGCTCCGTATGCCACGGCAAACTGGCTGACACTGACGGCGGCGGTGCACAAATGCTGCGCAGCTAGCGCCATTCGACGGCCAACACCGCGGTTCCTGGTGTGTCCGCTGTGCCGTGCGTGTGATCATTGCTTGTACAGCCCTCTCGCAGTGTCCGGAGCAAGTATGGTGGGTCTGACACACCGGTGTCAATGTGTTCTTTTTTCCATTTCCAGGAGTGTATATTGAGGCCTAAGCGCTGTGGTGTGCGAGTGAGACAGACGATAACCTACGTCATAGGAAAACCCAGTAGAAGCCGTTTGCAGCCGAGAAGACGTAGCAGTGTTAAATATGGCGGTCCTAAGATTGGCCGTAAAGAGAAACATTTACGAAAACTATTTCTTTCTGTAGTAATGCAGAGAATCAAGCCACAGTAATTTTAATCTGCCATCCTCCAAAAATTTTCACGGTGATCTGAATAAAACTTGAATATATATATGCGCTCGAGTGTAACAGTAAATCTAAATACGACCACTTTCGCTATCAGTTTGCTTTCTGGATAAACATTATTGTAACCAAATCGCAGCTGCGTGGTCTACATCATTAATGGGTCCTTAATTTAGTTCCCGATATTATTATCACTGTTATTTTAATGTTACGTTAACTTTGTGTTTCGCAAACTTGCCATCAGCCAGGCAATTTAACCAAAGGGTCACATGTGTCTAATTTAGGGAGTGTAATGTGACACGTGCAGTGCAACCCCTAGACGAGTTTGAGCCAAGACATTTCGACGAAGAGGAATCGCATGTGACTCCGAACGTCTATGGGATGTTAGCTCGCAAATTCTTTTTAATTAGATTGCAGTCAGCTCAAGACAGATAACCTATAACAGCAGATAAATGGAGACGTAAGTGGTTAAAAAAGGGCATTCGGTCAGGAAATGGCGAGTCGCCAAAGGTTGAGGATTTCAAATGGTTCAAATGGCTCTGAGCACTATGCGACTTAACTTCTGAGGTCATCAGTCGCCTAGAACTTAGAACCAATTAAACCTAGCTAACCTAAGGACATCACACACATCAATGCCCGAGGCAGGATTCGAACCTGCGACCGTAGCGGTCGCTCGGTTCCAGACTGTAGCGCCTAGAACCGCACGGCCACTCCGGCCGGCCAAAGGTTGAGGACAATGAACGGTGGGGGAGGGGGGGGGGGATCTCCACTAAACAAATGGCGATGGATAAAAAAACAGTGCCCAGTAGGCAACCGAGCTAAAAATGATCATCTCACGGCGGCAGGACCGAGGGAGAGGTTTAGTTCCTTGGAGCTTGTTCCCATGAGGGAAAGACAAGTGGTGATGCCGAAGTGACACCATCTGCTGGCAGTAGTCGAACTGTTATGTACATAATAATTTTAATTCTGACGTGGCAACGCACCGCTCATTTCATGTTTTATGTATTCGAAAATTCAATGGAAACATTTCGTATGTAGCTGGGCCGGCCGAAGTGGCCGTGCGGTTGAAGGCGCTGCAGTCTGGAACCGCAAGACCGCTACGGTCGCAGGTTCGAATCCTGCCTCGGGCATGGATGTTTGTGATGTCCTTAGGTTAGTTAGGTTTAACTAGTTCTAAGTCCTAGGGGACTAATGATCTCAGCAGTTGAGTCCCATAGTGCTCAGAGCCATTTGAACCATTTGTGTAGCTGGCATAAGATGTTTGTAATATTTTTTTATGAAGGCATGTTGTCATTTGGTTCTTACGAGTTAGTGGGTTAGTGTTGCATGATTTGTAAGTGCTTTAGCACGTCTTGTAATTTTATTACAGATCCGAATATAGTAACTTAAATTTACCGAAATCGTTACTCTACGGTGAAGTTTTGTTATAGCGATCTCGGCTAAGAAGTTGTTATTCTACTAAGTAATCACTACAGATCACCCCTACGAACTCAACATGAGTAACCTCATTAATATTTCATTACTGCCTATATATATTAAGAACATAAGGGGCATGAAAGGGAAGCAGTGGTTTGGAAGGGAGTGAGACAGGGTTGTAGCCTATCCCCGATGTTATTCAATCTGTATATTGAGCAAGCAGTAAATGAAAAAAGAAAAATTCAGAGTAGGAATTAAAATCCATGGAGAAGAAATAAAAACTTTGAGGTTCGCCGATGACATTGTAATTCTGTCAGAGACAGCAAAGGACTTCGAAGAGCAGCTGAAAGGAATGGATAGCGTCTTGAAAGGAGGATATAAGATGAACATCAACAAAAGCAAAACGAGGATAATGGAATGTAGTCGAATTAAGTCGGGTGATGCTGAGGGAATTAGGTTAGGAAATGAGACGCTTAAACTAGTAAACGAGTTTTGCTATTTGGGGAGCAAAATAACTGATGATGGTCGAAGTAGAGAGGATATGAAATGTAGACTGGCAATGGCAAGGACAGCGTTTCTGAAGAAGAGAAATTTGTTAACATCGAGTATAGATTTACGTGTCAGGAAGTCGTTTCTGAAACTATTTGTATGGAGTGTAGCCATGTATGGAAGTGAAACGTGGACGATAAATAGTTTAGACGAGAAGAGAATAGAAGCTTTCGAAATGTGGTGCTGTAGAACAATGCTGAAGGTTAGATGGGTAGATCACATAACTAATGATGTATTGAATAGAATTGGAGAGAAGAGAAATTTGTGGCACAATTTGACTAGAAGAAGGGATGGGTTGGTAGGACATGTTCTGAAGCATCAAGGGATCACCAGTTCAGTATTGGAGGGTAAAAATCGTAGAGGGAGGCCAAGAGATGAATACACTAAACAGATTCAGAAGGATGTAGGTTGCAGTAGGTACTGGGAGATGAAGAAGCTTGTACAGGGTAGAGTAGCATGGAGATCTGCATCAAACCAGTCTCAGGACTGAAGACCACAACAACAACAACAACAACAACAACAAGGTTATATTATTCGTACGGATCTGTATGTCACCAGTACATTCTTCTTATGATTAAATCCAAAATATTCAACGAGATATTAACAAAAAATCATTCGCAAACCAATAATGTAACGGTTTCACAAAAAAGTAGAACTTTGAAATGCAATACGACTGAGAAATTCCTTTTTGATTGCAACCAAATTAATAGGGAAGAAAATGAGAAATTTAATAGGAAAACCAGAAATAAACGTTAAAAAATCGCAGTATTTCCGTTCACTTTCCATAATGTTGAACCTGTGGTTTAATAGAAATGCTGTGAGCCACTGCTAAAAATTGAGAAATGAGAGTGAATTCTGTAGTACATCTACATCTACGTGATTACTCTGCTATTCACGATAAGGTGCCCGATAGAGGGTTCAATGAACCATCTTCAAGCTGTCTCTCTACCGTTCCACTCTCGAACGACACACGGGAAAAACGAGCACTTAAATTTTTCTGTGCGAGCCCCAATTTCTCTTATTTTATCGTGGTGATCATTTCTCCCTATGTAGGTGGGTGCCAACAGAATGTTTTTCGCAATCTGAGGAGAAAACTGGCGATCGAAATATCATGAGAAGTAAATGTAATTGCTACATCCACACATTCCAGGACGGCCGTTTAGGCGTTTATTGATACAGATGGTAAGAGTGCAACGATGAGGCAAAGTAAGGAGTCGGAACGGTGCAGATTAAGACAGAAAAAAAGCAAACAAAAATGGAAATATCTGAAGTTCTTACATGGAGAGCAGCCAGACTTATGAACCTTGTAGTTTATTACTTTTTTTTGAGAGCAGCTCTAAAAAACGGATTGCTTTCGAACTAGGCTGCACCAGTAATCCAGTTTTCGCATCAGTGAAACAAGTGTTCCCGATACTTCGCCGGCTTTCTGGCACCGGCAAACGAACAGTGCAAACCGATGCAGCTCGCAACGGAATAGCAGCTACTCGCAACGCATTGGATGGCGGTTATCACTCGCCCACGTCACAGCTATTCAGTGTGGACCACACACCGTGCGGGCTGCGTCGATAGCAAAAGGAACAATGGCGGATAATCCGGCCCGTGTGTTGTGCAGAGGCCGTGTCGTATGGAAGTCCGCGCAGCGGTATTTCGGATGTGGCTGCGCACTAGATCACCATATGGGAGCGGCGACGCGCATGGCAATTCCCCTAGTCTATCTTCGCCCTTTTTATTCCTTCACGTACAGGCCAACAACGGATAAACCACCAATTTCAATGCTTTATTCCTCGTTCTTTCCTTTTGGATATTGCTCGTTTCACAACACTTCCCACAAACGTGATGTCATTTTGACGTCACGCTTCATATCGTCTTCCGCATGATCTACTGTGGAATTTCGTTAGCTTTCGATAAGGGCCTCTCACAACACTTCATGCACACGTACCAGGGATTTTCCAAAACACATTCTTGGAATACTTTATTATAATTATTGCTATAATAAATTCTTACACAATGATTTATTGACGGTTGATGCCTTCGTATAACAGTGCTCCTGTAAGAGTGCTTATCGTCAATAATTTGAAAATTAAGCATGGAACGCGCTTGTTTTATAATACGTCGTTCCAAAGTAAGGGAGCACTGAAAATTGACCACAAACACGTCATTAAATGTCATTTAACAATGCATCGACGATATAAGCCTTGAGGAGAGAATATGACAACTAAGACAGGAGGCGAATAGCACATGATTAAATGCTACAGTAATGGGTAACTTCGTCGTCTCTGCAGTCGAAAGTTATGGGTTCGCATCTCATCACAAGAAAATACTTTCTTTTCTTACTAGCATTGTTAACACGTTCTGGGAGTTTTCGATGAATTTAACGAAAGTATGTTCTGCAACATTCGGTGTTATTTACATCCTGTCTGATTTGAGGACGAAGGACGAAATAAATATTTAGTGATTTCCGAGTGTGTAGTTAGGCAGGATGCTAAGAGGACAGGTTAAATTTCTGCGAGTAAAACGAGGAGTAGTAACATACGTATGCTCCTGTTCACGAAGTCGATAGCCGATCATGACGTTGTCGATTTTATTTATTTATTGCCATGTAATAGACCTGTTACCCGATATTTTAAAACAGGTCGTACATCGTTTTTCATCTTTCTGCAGTTTTCTTTTGTTTTACCTACTACATTTACAAAGCATAATACTTTTCAAAATAACAATAATTTAAGGTTGAAACAAATTTTTTTAAAGAAGAATATACACTCCTGGAAATTGAAATAAGAACACCGTGAATTCATTGTCCCAGGAAGGGGAAACTTTATTGACACATTCCTGGGGTCAGATACATCACATGATCACACTGACAGAACCACAGCCACATAGACACAGGCAACAGAGCATGCACAATGTCGGCACTAGTACAGTGTATATCCACCTTTCGCAGCAATGCAGGCTGCTATTCTCCCATGGAGACGATCGTAGAGATGCTGGATGTAGTCCTGTGGAACGGCTTGCCGTGCCATTTCCACCTGGCGCCTCAGTTGGACCAGCGTTCGTGCTGGACGTGCAGACCGCGTGAGACGACGCTTCATCCAGTCCCAAACATGCTCAATGGGGGACAGATCCGAAGATCTTGCTGGCCAGGGTAGTTGACTTACACCTTCTAGAGCACGTTGGGTGGCACGGGATACATGCGGACGTGCATTGTCCTGTTGGAACAGCAAGTTCCCTTGCCGGTCTAGGAATGGTAGAACGATGGGTTCGATGACGGTTTGGATGTACTGTGCACTATTCAGTGTCCCCTCGACGATCACCAGTGGTGTACGGCCAGTGTAGGAGATTGCTCCCCACACCACGATGCCAGGTGTTGGCCCTGTGTGCTTCGGTCGTATGCAGTCCTGATTGTGGCGCTCACCTGCACGGCGCCAAACACGCATACGACCATCATTGGCACCAAGGCAGAAGCGACTCCCATCGCTGAAGACGACACGTCTCCATTCGTCCCTCCATTCACGCCTGTCGCGGCACCACTGGAGGCGGGCTGCACGATGTTGGGGCGTGAGCGGAAGACGGCCTAACGGTGTGCGGGACCGTAGCCCAGCTTCATGGAGACGGTTGCGAATGGTCCTCGCCGATACCCCAGGAGCAACAGTGTCCCTAATTTGCTGGGAAGTGGCGGTGCGGTCCCCTACGGCACTGCGTAGGATCCTACGGTCTTGGCGTGCATCCGTGCGTCCCTGTGGTCCGGTCCCAGGTCGACGGGCACGTGCACCTTCCGCCGACCACTGGCGACAACATCGATGTACTGTGGAGACCTCACGCCCCACGTGTTGAGCAATTCGGCGGTACGTCCACCCGGCCTCCCGCATGCCCACTATACGCCCTCGCTCAAAGTCCGTCAACTGCACATACGGTTCACGTCCACGCTGTCGCGGCATGCTACCAGTGTTAAAGACTGCGATGGATCTCCGTATGCCACGGCAAACTGGCTGACACTGACGGCGGCGGTGCACAAATGCTGCGCAGCTAGCGCCATTCGACGACCAACACCGCGGTTCCTGGTGTGTCCGCTGTGCCGTGCGTGTGATCATTGCTTGTACAGCCCTCTCGCAGTGTCCGGAGCAAGTATGGTGGGTCTGACACACCGGTGTCAATGTGTTCTTTTTTCCATTTCCAGGAGTGTAAAAAGATAGAGGAGGTATCCATCATCGATTGTGACTGACGGTGAATGCCTCGGAATGGTTTCTTCAAGCCGTTGTCCTACACACACACACACACACACACACACACACACACACACACACACACGTTATTAGTAGAGAAATAGTACTGCTAATCCTAGTGATTACTAATCCTGTTAGGTTCCCATCTGCGTACAGTGTTTGGCGATTTCTTGGCTAGATCGCCAGCACCTTATGCTTATTTACTGTCACATCTCGGATTCCTCCTCCTGTTCCTCCCCATTGTCACTCTTGTCGCTGTCACTGTGGGTATCGCTGTCCACCCTCTGGAGACTGTTGTTACGTTGCACATCGGCATGTCTATAATGTCGCGTCCGCATGTACTCTTCATGTGTTGTTTTTTAAATACTGTTTTTCAATACGTTTAATTGTGCCCGCTGTTTTTCGTCTCTTATTGCTGTGTGTGTATCTATGTCTGTATCTGTGTAATCTAAGTGTAGTGTATGTCTATTGTTCGCGTATTGCCCGCGGAAAAAGACAGTGTGTTCTGGGCAACCTTCTTCCCCGCATGTGCATGTAGGTGTCTGCCTCAGACTCACGCGGTTTAAGTGCGTGGGGTAAGGCCCGTGTCCGGTTAATAAATGTACCATACCGCGGCTGGGATCGATACGTTTCGTTCTCAACCGCTCCCTTATGTCAGGGAGGAAGTCGTGCAGTCTACGTCCCTTATCACTTACATCCCACTCACCTTGCCACGTATCCAAACGCCAACTTTTAAGTTGACGTAACGTCTCTATCAGCACACCAGTTATTGTGTGTACCGTATCTAGTCTCCCCACTTTCAACCAGTACCTTGCAGCTCTGTATTTGATCGTGATATCTATGGGGCATATTCCGAGCACCACACACTGTGCATCCGCTGAGGTAGTACCGAAGGATCCAGATAGCCTAAGTAGGACACTTCTCTGCCCTCGTCTGACCGATGCTTTGGTGGTGACCACATTCGGTCTATGTGCCCACATACTAGCTGCGAATCTGAGTACTGATTCGAGGAGCGCACAGTGCTATGTCCGTATGACTGGTACAGGTAGTCTGTACTGTTTTGTATTTAGCCTCACCAGTTCGTGTACTATTTTTTTTGCTTTGTCTGTTGTTAACCTTATGCATTCGTGGAAATTCAATTTTTCACCTATGTGTACCCCAGGATAGCGCGTATCGTGTGCTCCTTTGATGTTTGTGTCCCCAATTTTAACCGAAGGATTCCTTCGGAGTGATCCTTTCCGTAATGTGTATGTTAGCCAGCCGCGGTGGCCGATCGGTTCTAGGCGCTTCAGTCCGGCACTGCGCGACTGCTACGGTCGCAGGTTTGAATCCTGCCTCGGGCATGGATGTGTGTGATGTCCTTATGTTAGTTAGGTTTAAGTAGTTCTAAGTTCTAGGGGACTGATGACCTCTGATGTTAAGTCCCATAGTGCTCAGAGCCATTTGAACCAATGTGTATGTTTTTTTTTTGTTTTCAGCTATCCTGAGTTGTGACATCACTATGTAACTGTTTATAGTATTCCACTGGCTTTCTCTTGTAATTGGGCTCTGTTGCTTGCAGTGACTACAGCTAATAGGTCATCAGCGTAGGCGAAAATTCCGTCTGACCTGTCATCCCCCTCCAGAAGTTGAAGGAGGTTCAAAAAAATCGCTCTGAGCACTACGGGACTTAACATCTAAGGTCATCAGTCCCGTAAGAACTACTTAAACCTAACTAATCTAAGGACATCACACACATCCATGCCCGAGGCAGGATTCGAACTGCGACCTTAGCGGTCGCGTGGTTCCAGACTATAGCACCTAGAACCGCACGGCCACCCCGGCTGGCAGTTGAAGGAGGGGGATGGGTATGTCCCAGAAGGCAGGGCCTCAGATCAACCCCTGAGGATTCTTTTAATTCTTTTAATTACTCTCCGGCTGTCCATCTGCCATTGGACTACTCAGTCTTTACATTAATCTAGGACACTGTTATACAGTGACTGCGGTACCTCCAGATGTCTTGATATCCGAAACATTACGAGTCACCAGAGATTGTCGAACGCCCCGACAATGTCAATTGCCATGGCGTATTTCTGTGCTGTAGGGCCTGGTTGAGGGCATCATCTATTCATCTGCAAGTTCAGAAGCCGAATTGGTGTTGGCTCATACCCCTGAGAGCTCTGTGTGTTAGCAAGAGCTTACGCAGTAGCTTCTCCTGAACCTTTGCTAGGGCGTTTGCACGTGACGCCAAAATGACGTCACTTGCCCACAAAAGGCACAGGTCCCCTGCTCCAGTCTCGGTCCGGCACACAATTTTATTCGGCCAGGAAGCTTCAGTACGCGTGAACACGTCGACGAAGTTCGGTAAATATCGGACTAGCCTGACACTGTCCAATTCCGTCAGCGTAAAAACACCGGAAGAGTCAGTCTATCGAGCTCTGGAGTTGCTTACGAGCTGAATACTTTACGCTCTGTGGTGGTCGAGCAGTTCTCTGCTCTCTAAAAACGATCTGATCGTCGACTGCCCCTACGCAATGCACGAGAGCGTATTCCCCGCTGTTGCTTTGGTTTCTACACGCAACGCTGCAGAGTTTGTTCTGGCGTGGCTATCGCATTGTGAACTATTTTATAACCTGCCTCGGAATGGAAATGTCCGGGTTTTGCTGAAACTCCCTCAAGGGCGCGCTGTAAGGTATCGTGGAAACCTATTCAATACCGGCAGAGCACAAAAGCGGTTTCGGTCCGCCAGAAAAGCAAATCCGCTCGCAATGGAATACGCTATTGCAGGACAGAAACGGAATAGCGGAGCTGCTGTACAATGGAAACAAGCCTCAATTTGCAGAATACTGTCGCCGGCTGCTTTGATAAAGTCTTTTGTTCTGAACTCAGTGGCGTGTCGCAGAGAGTTCTAAAATCTAGAGGGTGTATATTGGCTTACTAATTCCTGCAAGAGGTAACTTACATTATGTTTTATTTATTTATGGTATTATTACAAATCACTTTTTTTTTGGATCATCAGTCTACTGACTGGTTTGACGCGGCCCGTCACGAATTCCTTTCCTGTGCTAACCTCTTCATCTCAGAGTAGCACTTGCAACATACGTCCTCAATTATTTGCTTGACGTATTCCAATCTCTGTCTTCCTCTACAGTTTTCGCCCTCTACAGCTCCCTCTAGTACCATGGAAGTCATTCCCTCATGTCTTAGCATCTGTCCTATCATCCTGTCCCTTCTCCTTATCAGTGTTTTCCACATATTCCTTTCCTCTCCGATTCTGCGTAGGACCTCCTCATTCCTTACCTTATCAGTCCACCAAATTTTCAACATTCGTCTATAACACCACATCTCAAATGCTTCGATTCTCTTCTGTTCCGGTTTTCCCACAGTCCATGTTTCACTACCATACAATGCTGTACTCCAGACGTACATCCTCAGAAATTTCGTCCTCAAATTAAGGCCGGTATTTGATATTAGTAGACTTCTCTTGGCCAGAAATGCCTTTTTTGCACACATTACCCAACATAAACTAAGAATAACATTGTTAAATAAACATCTTGATCAGAAATATAGTTAACTGAACTATCAGTCGTATTCAGGATATCGTCAAATTGTCGTGTGTCGGCTATTGGTAACATATCTGTACGCCGGATCACTTATCTTGTATTTATCTCGAATCTTTCGCCCGGCACAAAGTTCTAGACGACTGGGAAAAGCGCGTATGATTCCTGTACAGGGAAGTGTGAAAGAACGGATCCGTACAATTCTTTTTTTGGCCGTCCGGTTTTCAACATTCTTCTGCAACACCATGTCTCAAATGAATCGATTCTATACCATTCCCGCTTTCCCGCAATCCATGTTTCACTACCAAAGAAAGATCTGCTATCAGAAAGTTCTTTTTCAAATTAACGCCCATGTTCGATACTAGCAAACTTGTCTTGGCCAGGAGAGCCCTTTATGTCTGCCCTATTCTGCTTTATATATTCTAATTGCTTAACTTCATCTGGTTCGTGATCACCAATTCTGATGTCAAGTTTCTCGATGTTGTTTCTGCTACTTCTCATTACTTTCGTCTTTCTTCGATTTATTCTCAATCCCTATCCTGTACTCATTAGACTGTTCATCCAATTCAACAGATTCAGTAGGTCTTCCATTCGGATTGTTTCCACTTGCTTCTACACAGCATGATTTTTCTTCAGTATTGCTTCTATTATCAACCTAATCGTCAGAGCGGCATCTCTTGTGCCTTTACCTCTCCTAAAGCCAAACTGACGTCGTTTAACACATCCTCAGTTTTCATCTCCGTTCTTCTGTGTATATTTCTTGTCGGAAACTTCGATACATGAGCTTTTAAGCTGGTTGTACCATAATTCTCGCCCTCGTCGCCTCTTCCTATCTTCGGAATTGCGAGGATGATGTTTTTCCGAAAGTCTGATGATATATCGCTAGTGTCACACATCCGGCCGCTGTGGCCGAGCGGTTCTAGGCGCTTCCGTCCGGAACCGCGCCGGCACAACGGTCACAGGTTCGAATCCTGCCGCGGGCATGGATGTGTGTGATGTCCTTAGGTTAGTTCGGTTTAAGTAGTTCTAAGTCTAGGGGACCGATGACATATGTTGTGTCCCATAGTGCTCAGAGCCATTTGAACCATTTTTAACTATTTTAACGAGTCTCACACATTCTACAAACCAACGTGAATAGTCGTTCTGTTGCCGCTGCCCCGAATGATTTTAGAATTTCTGTTGTCTATCCCTTGTGCCTTATTTGGTCTTAAGTCTTCCAAAGTTCTTTTTAATTCTAATTCTAATACTGGATCCCCTATCTCTTCCCTATCGACTCCTGTTTCTCCTTCTATCACATCAGACAATTCCTTCTCCTCATCGAGGCCTTCAATGTACTTTTTCCACTTACTCTCTCTCGCCTCTGCAATTATCATTGCATTCCTAACTATACCTCCTTTGCTTTTAACAGAAGGCTATTTTGACTTCTCTGTATGTTGAGTCAGTCCTTCCGACAATCATTTCTTTTTCTACACTCCTGGAAATGGAAAAAAGAACACATTGACACAGGTGTGTCAGACCCACCATACTTGCTCCGGACACTGCGAGAGGGCTGTACAAGCAATGATCACACGCACGGCACAGTGGACACACCAGGAACCGCGGTGTTGGCCGTCGAATGGCGCTAGCTGCGCAGCATTTGTGCACCGCCGCCGTCAGTGTCAGCCAGTTTGCCGTGGCATACGGAGCTCCATCGCAGTCTTTAACACTGGTAGCATGCCGCGACAGCGTGGACGTGAACTGTATGTGCAGTTGACGGACTTTGAGCGAGGGCGTATAGTGGGCATGCGGGAGGCCGGGTGGACGTACCGCCGAATCGCTCAACACGTGGGGCGTGAGGTCTCCACAGTACATCGATGTTGTCGCCAGTGGTCGGCGGAAGGTGCACGTGCCCGTCGACCTGGGACCGGACCGCAGCGACGCACGGATGCACGCCAAGACCGTAGGATCCTACGCAGTGCCGTAGGGGACCGCACCGCCACTTCCCAGCAAATTAGGGACACTGTTGCTCCTGGGGTATCGGCGAGGACCATTCGCAACCGTCTCCATGAAGCTGGGCTACGGTCCTGCACACCGTTAGGCCGTCTTCCGCTCACGCCCCAACATCGTGCAGCCCGCCTCCAGTGGTGTCGCGACAGGCGTGAATGGAGGGACGAATGGAGACGTGTCGTCTTCAGCGATGAGAGTCGCTTCTGCCTTGGTGCCAATGATGGTCGTATGCGTGTTTGGCGCCGTGCAGGTGAGCGCCACAATCAGGACTGCATACGACCGAGGCACACAGGGCCAACACCCGGCATCATGGTGTGGGGAGCGATCTCCTACACTGGCCGTACACCACTGGTGATCGTCGAGGGGACACTGAATAGTGCACGGTACATCCAAACCGTCATCGAACCCATCGTTCTACCATTCCTAGACCGGCAAAGGAACTTGCTGTTCCAACAGGACAATGCACGTCCGCATGTATCCCGTGCCACCCAACGTGCTCTAGAAGGTGTAAGTCAACTACCCTGGCCAGCAAGATCTCCGGATCTGTCCCCCATTGAGCATGTTTGGGACTGGATGAAGCGTCGTCTCACGCGGTCTGCACGTCCAGCACGAACGCTGGTCCAACTGAGGCGCCAGGTGGAAATGGCATGGCAAGCCGTTCCACAGGACTACATCCAGCATCTCTACGATCGTCTCCATGGGAGAATAGCAGCCTGCATTGCTGCGAAAGGTGGATATACACTGTACTAGTGCCGACATTGTGCATGCTCTGTTGCCTGTGTCTATGTGCCTGTGGTTCTGTCAGTGTGATCATGTGATGTATCTGACCCCAGGAATGTGTCAATAAAGTTTCCCCTTCCTGGGACAATGAATTCACGGTGTTCTTATTTCAATTTCCAGGAGTGTATTTCTTCATATCTTTCATGCAGCCACTCAGCATTAGCTACCACACACTTTGTATTTATTTCGTTCCAAAGTGACTTGTCTTTCTGAATTTCCTTTATCATTTTCATGCTTCCTTTTTTCGTCGATGTACCATAATATTTCTTCTGATGTCCATGTATTTTTCGCAGTTAACTTCCCAATACACAGTTTTTTTGTCCAACATCTGTGACTGCCCTTTTTAGAGATCTCCATTCCTATTCAACTGAAGTGCGTACTAAACAATTCATTATCACCATATCTATAGCCTGAGATACCTTTAAGTGTATAATGACATACCAAAATCCTAAACGATGGAATGTTGGAGAATACATTCTCAGTTCGAATATAATAAACAATTTTGTCCACGAATCAGCGTGGTTTTAGAAAGCATCGCTCGTCCAACTCTCAGCTTACCCTTTTCTTGTGTGATATATTGCGAAGTGTCGATGAAGTGCTAGAGTAAAATGCCGTATTTCTAGATTTCCTGAAAGCATTCGTCACGGTGCCCCGTTGCAGGCCGTTAGCGAATGTACGATAATACGGGAGAAGTTCACAGATATGTGAGTGGCTCGAAGGCTTCCGAAGTAACAGAACCCAGCACGTCGTCCTCGACAGCGAGTGTTCATCAGAGACAAGGGTATCGTCAGGAATGGCCCAGAGAAGTGTGACAGGACGGCTGATGTTCTCTGTATACGTAAATGCAATCTGCGGTTGTTTGCCGATGATGCTGTCGTGTAAGGGAAGGTGTCTAAGATGAGTGACTAGCAAATACAAGCTCATTCGGCGTGATGAATGACAGATAGCTCTAGATGTAGAAAAATTTAAGTTAATGACGACGAGTAGAAAAAAACTATCTCGTAATGTTCGAATGAGCTACACATGCCCAAAATGTTCCTAGCAAAACCAAGTCGAGTTTATATAGTGTGTTACAAATGGGTACGGCCAAACTTTCAGGAAACATTCCTCACACACAAAGAAAGAAAATATGTTATGTGGACATGTGTCCGGAAACGCTTACTTTCCATGTTAGAGCTCATTTTATTACTTCTCTTCAAATCACATTAATCATGGAATGGAAACACACAGCAACACAACGTACCAGCGTGACTTCAAACACTTTGTTACAGGAAATGTTCAAAATGTCCTCCGTTAGCGAGGATACATGCATCCACCCTCCGTCGCATGGAATCCCTGATGCGCTGATGCAGCCCTGCAGAATAGCGTATTGTATCACAGCCGTCCACAATACGAGCACGAAGAGTCTATACATTTGGTACCGGGGTTGCGTAGACAAGAGCTTTCAAATGCCCCCATAAATGAAAGTCAAGAGGGTTGAGGTCAGGAGAGCGTGGAGGCCATGAAATTGGTCCGCCTCTACCATTCCATCGGTCACCGAATCTGTTGTTGAGAAGCGTACGAACACTTCGACTGAAATGTGCAGGAGCTCCATCGTGCATGAACCACATGTTGTGTCGTACTTGTAAAGGCACATGTTCTAGCACCACGGGTAGAGTATCCCGTATGAAGTCATGATAACGTGCTCCATTGAGCGTAGGTGGAAGAACATGGGGCCCAATCAAGACATCACCAACAATTCCTGCCCAAACGTTCACAGAAAATCTGTGCTGATGATGTGATTGCACAATTGCGTGCGGATTCTCGTCAGCCCGCACATGTTGATTGTGAAAATTTACAATTTGATCACGTTGGAATGAAGCCTCATCCGTAAAGAGAACATTTGCACTGAAATGAGGATAAACACATTGTTGGGTGAACCATTCGCAGAAGTGTACCCGTGGAGGCCAATCAGCTGCTGATAGTGTCTGCATACGCTGTACATGGTACGGAAACAACTGGTTCTCCCGTGACGTGGTCAAAGTTACCTTGTACAGCAGCAACTTCTCTGACGCTGACATTAGGGTTATCGTCAACTGCACGAAGAATTGCCTCGTCCACTGCACGTCTCCTCGTCGTTCTAGGTCTTCCCCAGTCGCGAGTCATAGGCTGGAATGTTCCGTGCTCCCTAAGACGCCAATCAATTGCTTCGAACGTCTTCCTGTCGGGACGCCTACGTTCTGGAAATCTGTCTCGATACAAACGTACCGCGCCACGGCTATTGCCCCGTGCTAATCCATACATCAAATGGGCATCTGCCAACTCCGCATTTGTAAACATTGCACTGACTGCAAAACCACGTTCGTGATGAACACTAACCTGTTGATGCTACGTACTGATGTGCTTGATGCTAGTACTGTAGAGCAATGAGTCGCATGTCAACACAAGCACCGAAGTCAACATTACCTTCCTTCAATTGGGCCAACTGGCGGTGAATCGAGGAAGTACAGTACACACTGACGAAACTAAAATGAGCTCTAACATGGAAATTAAGCGTTTCGGGACACATGTCCACATGACATCTTTTCTTTATTTGTGTGTGAGGAATGTTTGCTGAAAGTTTGGCCGTACCTTTTCGTAACACCCTGTCGATTGATGGTGACCGGGCCAAATATCTCACGAAATAAGCGTCAAATGAAAAAACTACAAAGCACAAAACTCGTCTAGCTTGAAGGGGGAAACCAGATGGCGCTATGGTTGGCACGCTAGATGGCGCTGCCATACGTCAAACGGATATCAACTGCGTTTTTTTTTTTTTTTTTAAATAGGAACCCCCATATTATTACATATTCGTGTAGTACGTAAAGAAATATGTATGTTTTAGTTGGACCATTTTTTTCGCTTTCTGATAGATGGCGCTGTAAGCTACAACTGGCATTGCAACCGTGAGAACGCACAGCTGAGGTACTTCTGTAAGCGCTCTGGTGTATTAATTTGCGATCGCCTACATGTAATGTGTATACACACAATTGTTATGTATTAGAGTGGTACACACTTGTCATTTAGTTTCCTCCTTTTGCTGCAGGAGACGCGAAGATGGTCTGACGTTGGACAAAAATGGTTCAAATGGCTCTGAGCACTATGGGACTCAACTGCTGAGGTCATTAGTCCCCTAGAACTTAGAACTACTTAAACCTAACTAACCTAAGGACATCACAAACATCCATGCCCGAAGCAGGATTCGAACCTGCGACCGTAGCGGTCTTGCGGTTCCAGACTGCAGTGCCTTTAACCGCACGGCCACTTCGGCCGGCGACGTTGGACAAAATAATGCAATTCATAACCCACGATTTTCTTTGTAGTTCAAAGCCAGTTGGTTTTTCAGAGATATATCGGCATTTCTTGATATCTGTTGCTACAATACCTTTCGCAGGCTTTCTTCCAGTGTTCCGCAATATGAAAACTATTATTCTTCAAGCGTATAGACTCCGTAAATGGTAGTTTTCTAGTGAGGGGCTGTTTTCACATTGTGCATGATGTGCTCCAGTTGCAGAAAGTGTCTGCAAGATGGGTGCCACGGCAGCTGACTCCTGAAATGAGAGAACGACGTGTTGATGCTTGTGAAGAACTTCTTCGCCGCTTTGAACGACAAGGTGATGGCTTCTTTGCAAGAATTGTTACTGGGGGCGAAACTTAGGTTCACTTCCACTAACCGGGAACGAAGAGAGCGAGCAAAGAATGGTGCCATTCCTCATCACCAAGTGATTTCCATATGTCTGGCCTACTCAAAGACTCAATGGGAGGAAAGGAGTTCCGTTTTGATGAAGAGGTACGCCACGCGGTGCATGAGTGGTTGCACGGACTACCAAAAGAATTTTTTTCTAAAGAAATTTATGCACTTTGGAAGCGCTGGAGGACTTGGATTGAGCGTGGGGTAGATTATGTTGAGAAGTGATACAGCTTTGTACCACTTCTGCACAATAAATAATATTGAAAAAAATATTTAAGGTTTGACTCACCCTCGTATCTAGACGTATCAGATGTCCCAATCACCGCGACTGCACACGCCCCACACCATTACAGAGCCTCCACCAGCGTTAACAATCCCCTGCTGACATGCAAGGCCCACGGATCCTTGAGGTTGACTCCGTATTTGTACACGACCATCCGCTCGATACAATTTGAAACGAGACTCGTCCGACAAGGCAACGTTTCCAGTCATCAATAGTCCAGTGCCGGCCCAGGCGAAGCGTAAAGCTTTGTATCGTGCAGTCATCTAGGGTATATGAGAGGGCCCTTCGGCTCCGAGAGCCCATATTGATGATGTTTCCTTATTGGTTCGCACACTGACACTTGTTGATAGCCGAGCATTGAAATCTGCAGCAATTTTGTGGAAGTGTTTCACTTCTGTCACCTTCTACATTTACATCTACATACATATTCCGCAATCCACCATACGGTGCGTGGCGGAGGGTACCCCGTACCACAACTAGCATCTTCTCTCCCTGTTCCACTCCCAAACAGAACGAGGGAAAAATGACTGCCTATATGCCTGTACGAGCCCTAATCTCTCTTCTCTTTGTGGTCTTTCCGCGAAGGTGGCGGCAGTAAAATTGTACTGCAGTCAGCCTCAAATGCTGGTTCTCTAAATTTCCTGAGTAGCGATTCACGAAAAGAACGCCTCCTTTCCTCTAGAGACCCCTACCCGAGTTCCTGAAGCATTTCCGTAACACTCGCGTGACGATCAAACCTACCAGTAACAAATCTAGCAGCCCGCCTCTGAATTGCTTCTATGTCCTCCCACAATACGACCTGATAGGGATCCCAAACGCTCGAGCAGTACTCAAGAATAGGTCGTATTAGTGTTTTATAAGCGGTCTCCTTTACAGATGAACCACATCTTCCCAAAATTCTACCAATGAACCGAAGACGAGTATCCGCCTTCCCCACAACTGCAATTACATGCTTGTCCCACTTCATATCGCTCTGCAATGTTACGCCCAAATATTTAATCGACGTGACTGTGCCCAGCGCTACACTACTAATGGAGTATTCAAACATTACAGGATTCTTTTTCCTATTCATTAATTTACATTTATCTATATTTAGAGTTAGCTGCCATTCTTTACACCAATCATCCTGTCGAAGTCGTATCCTCCCCTACAGTCACTCAACGACGACACCTTCCCGTACACCACAGCATCATCAGCAAACAGCCGCACATTGCTATCCACCTATCCAAAAGATCATTTATGTAGAAAGCAACAGCGGACCTACCACACATCCCTGGGGCACTCCAGATGATACCCTCACCTCCGATGAACACTCACCATCGAGGACAACGTACTGGGTTTTATTACTTAAGAAGTCTTCGAGCCACTCACATATTTGGGAACCAATCCCATATGCTCGTACTTTAGTTAGGAGTCTGCAGTGGGGCACCGAGTCAAATGCTTTCCGGATACCCTTCATCCATGGTTCGCAAGATATCATGTGAAAAAAGGGCGAGTTGCGTTTCGCAGGAGCGATGCTTTCTAAGGCCGTACTGATGCATGGACAGCAACTTCTCTGTCTCAAGGAAATTCATTGTATTCGAACTGAGAATATGTTCGAGAATATGCAACAAACTGATGTTAAGGATATTGGTCTGTAATTTCGAGGATTTCTACCCTTCTTATATACAGGAGTCACATGCGCTTTTTTCCAGTCGCTCGGGACTTTACGTTGGGCAAGAGATTCGCGATAAATGCAAGCTAAGTAAGGAGCCCATGCAATAGAGTACTCTCTGTAAAACCGAATTGGAATCCCATCAGGACCTGGCGATTTATTTATTTTCAACCCATTCAGCTGTATCACAACCCCACGGATGTCTATCACTATGTCCTCCATACGGGAATCTGTACGAGACTCAAACGGCGGTATGTTTGTACGATCCTCCTGCGTGAACGATCTCTCAAATGCTAAATTTAAAATTTCAGCTTTCGTTTTGCTGTCTTCCGTTGCCAGGCCAGACTGATCAGTGAGTGACTGGATGGAAGCCTTGGACCCGCTTACCGATTTTACGTAAGACCAGAATTTCCTTGTGTTTTCAGTAAGATCTTTTGCTAAGGTATGACGGTGGTAGAGGTTGAATACTTCGCGCATCGCTCTTTTTACAGCAGCACGAATTTCTACTAACTTTTGCCTGTCATTCTCCCGATCAAACGATTCTCTTCAGTCGTCGTTGGTCCCGTGCTTGCAAGATCTTTTTCCAGCCGCAGCAATATCGGAAGTTTGATGTTTTACCGGTTTCCTGATATTCACGGTACACTCGTGAAATGGTCGTACAAGAAAATTCCCACTTCATCACTACCTCGGAGATACTGTGTTTCATCACTCGTGCACCGACTACAAGACCACGTTCAGACTCACTCAAATGTTGATAACCTGCCATTATAGCAGCAATAACCGATCTAACAACTGCACCAGACACTTGTCTTATATAGGCGTAGCCGATCGCAGCGCCGTATTGTGCCTATTTACGTATCTCTGAATTTGAATACGCGTTTTCTTTGGAACTTCAGTGTATTTTTCTATTTTCAGCTAACAAAGATGCAGTTTTTATTTCGTCAGTAGCGAATCTACATAAAAATTAATTCACCCTTTCACGTTCCTTCGCTATGGGCGCAATGTACGTACGGTGAACGAATTTTGGTCGACAGGTGTGCATTCGATTTGTAAAATGAAACGCTAATACACCGCGACTGCAGAATACGGTAGCTCTTTGCCTGTTCGCACACTGCAGCGGACAGCTTACCGCATATCAAAGGCACCTGTTCCGACAGAACACAAAAGCAGATTTAATCTGCTGCCCAGTCGATTGTGTCTGATAGAAAATCCACTCATCCCGAAGGACGCGCACAGCCAAAAGGCGCCAGTACCGAGTGTAACTGAAAATTGCCAGAATTGAGTTTGTTGCACGCGCTCCGCTATTGAACAGTAGAATTCTTTTTTGAAGAATAATTATTTTGCGCTAAAATTTATTGAATACTGACATCCGTTAATGAATTCATTTGTGAAACATGTGTAGCGTCGCTAACGCTTAGAATGTGCACAGGGCTTAAAAAAGCCATTTCTGATAACTGTTTTGAAGGATTTATTTGAACTTTTCTTAACGACATTATAAAGCAGTCAAATTCTTGAAAACTTCCCCGCTATTACTAGTTTTATTGCTTTCTCCTTCAGCCAAATTCAATGATGGAAAAAATCTCAGAATAAAAAAAAAAATAATATAGAGTAATGCATTTTTTACTATATTAGAACAAATAAGCCCTCGGTCACAAATATTAAGTCAAAATTGACCAGGTTTCGACGCTCCTATGAGCGTCGTCTTCAGAATAAGACTAACTGCTCAAAAAAATTAGGTATATAAAACATTAATAAAATTAAAGTTGCAACCCTTGTTCACAGTACGAGCAGCTCTTAGCGGCTCTCCATCTCACAACTATTCCTGACGTCGCCTTCCCGGCTTAGATCTTTTTTAATATGTAACTTGTAAGTACTGCATCTTTTCCAGTCAGTACAAACTTTAATTTGATTAATGTATTATATGCGTAATATGACAAATGTTGATCGTGTTAGGACAGCAACCAGCCACAAATTTACTTTGAGTTCCTTTATTCAAAGGAAACCGTTACCGGTTTCGAATCGTTGCGATTCATCATCAGACGGTTTACACGCTTTCTTTCTACATTTGTTGTGTTTTTTACAGATTAATTGTCCTAAAATATAAATAAAACACAATTACAAACACGCCACACACAGATGGTTGCGTTGCAGATTTTCGTTGCATGTGACTTACGTGAAACGTCGGTTTCGAGTGATTGTTTCTATAACGTTCATCCAATCGATGTAAATGCATTCCCACTGCATCCTCGTTGTTGCACACGTAATAGTTCTCACTGTACACTTTAGATTTGTCACTGAGTTCATTCCAACCACGCACCACATGTTTTGGTACATACAAAGAGCTTACAAACATATGGGTGTCACAGATGCTATGATATATCGTAACATTTGACGATGATGTCCTATGTTTGGAAAGGATCATATATTCTTTTACAAAACTGTAATGTCTTTTACATTAGTGTAGAGAGATTGAATTTCTAATATTAGAAGAATTAGAAATACACACACACACAAAAACAGCACCCCAGACTATATCCTTAACGAACAAACAGAGTTGGCTAACGCCCCTTTCCTGAAAAATTTCCAAAAATTACTTTCCAGCCTCCAAAGCAAAAAATAATATTAATACACCTATCTGCAGATCAAGTAGAAAATTTATTGTTACTATAATTCTCATGCTGCCAAATGTAATAAAATAATGTACTATTTTACCTATACAGCTCTAAATATATATAAAAAACTTTATAATTTAATTAGCAATAACAGATTTATACATATATATTAAAAAAATTCAATCTCTCTACACTAATGTAAAAGACATTACAGTTTTGTAAAAGAATATATGATCCTTTCCAAACATAGGACATCATCGTCAAATGTTACGATATATCATAGCATCTGTGACACCCACATGTTTGTAAGCTCTTTGTATGTACCAAAACATGTGATGCGTGGTTGGAATGAACTCAGTGACAAATCTAAAGTGTACAGTGAGAACTATTACGTGTGCAACAACGAGGATGCAGTGGGAATGCATTTACATCGATTGGATGAACGTTATAGAAACAATCACTCGAAACCGACGTTTCACGTAAGTCACATGCAACGAAAATCTGCAACGCAACCATCTGTGTGTGGCGTGTTTGTAATTGTGTTTTATTTATATTTTAGGACAATTAATCTGTAAAAAACACACCAAATGTAGAAAGAAAGCGTGTAAACCGTCTGATGATGAATCGCAACGATTCGAAACCGGTAACGGTTTCCTTTGAATAAAGGAACTCAAAGTAAATTTGTGGCTGGTTGCTGTCCTAACACGATCAACATTTGTCATATTACGCATATAATACATTAATCAAATTAAAGTTTGTACTGACTGGAAAAGATGCAGTACTTACAAGTTACATATTAAAAAAGATCTAAGCCGGAAAGGCGACGTCAGGAATAGTTGTGAGATGGAGAGCCGCTAAGGGCTGCTCGTACTGTAAACAAGGGTTGCAACTTTAATTTTATTAATGTTTTATATACCTAATTTTTTTGAGCAGTTAGTCTTATTCTGAAGACGACGCTCATAGTAGCGTCGAAACCTGGTCAATTTTGACTTAATATTTGTGACCGAGGGCTTATTTGTTCTAATATAATTCTGACACGGTCACTGAACCTTAGCAGCTATGTTCAAAGTTTTGCATTTTTTATTTTAGTTCTATTTTTTATTTTATTTATTTATTTTTTACTCTTCTAGTTCAAATGGTTCAAATGGCTCTGAGCACTATGCGACTTAACTTCTGAGGTCATCAGTCGCCTAGAACTTAGAACTAATTAAACCTAACTAACCTAAGGACATTACACACATCCATACCCGAGGCAGGATTCGAACCTGCGACCGTAGCTGTCCCGCGGTTCCGGACTGAGCGCCTAGAACCGCTAGACCGCGGCCGGCTACTCTTCTAGTTCCGTAGGACCAAACTGAGGAGCAAATCTCCAAGGGCATGGACGTGTCAAAACATGAAACTACAACAAAAAGAGATAAACATTTTATTTTATTAACCCAAAGAGAGAGAAGCCATATATTTATGTAAACGCAATCAATAATGTAACACAGGAATCAACTTAATTTTTTGGTGAACTCCTCGGCAGAATACAAGGCGTGATCCATGAGAAAACTCTTCAGCTTCGATTTGAAAGCGCGTCGATTACTGCTAAGATTTTTCAATTCGTGCGATCCAAATGCATATTGGATTTCTGGTAAGTGAAAGCTGCTAATTCTTGGGAATAAGCTGGCACTGTTAACAAGAAACGACAGTAAAGAATATAAATACTGAGAGGCCAATGTCAGCACACCCAAACAAGTGAACGGGGGTCAACAAGATATTCGCCAGCTTACACCACTTACTGGCCGAACAGCCTGTTTCTGGGCCAAAAATATCCTTTTCGAATGGAAAGAGTTACTCCCAAAATACAATACCACATGCGATAAACGATGGAAAATAAGCGAAGTAGACTACTATTCGTGTCGAACTATCACTTCAGACACTGTTTGAATAGTAAAAATGGTAGCATTAGGTATTTGAACAAGATGCTTAACGTGGGCTTTCCACTACAGTTTACTATCTGAACACCTAGAAATTTGAACTGGTCAGTTTCACTAATCATATGCCCTTTCTGTGAAATTCAAACGTCAAATTTTGTTGAATTGTGTGTTAGAAACTGAAAAAAACTGAGTCTTACTGTGATTTAGCGTTAGTTTATTTTCTACAAGCCATGCACTTACGTCACGATGTGCACTATTTGAAACAGTGCCAATGTTACACGCAACATACTTTACTACCAAGTTAGTGTCCTAAGCAAACAGAAATACGAGGTGGGCTAGAAAAAAACCGGACTGATGCTGGAAAAAAACATTTATTTACAATTATTTACAATTTCATGTTTTCTCCTTCAATGTACTCTCCTCCTCGGTCTCTACACTGCTCCATACGAATTTTCCACTGTTCATAGCAATGCTGCAGATCATTTTCGGTAAGTCCATACATTACTTCCGTCGCGTTTTCTTTTACTGCTTCAACAGTCTCAAATCTAGTTCCTTTCAAAGCTGACTTGACTTTAGGGAAAAGAAAAAAGTCACAGGGGGCCAAATCAGGTGAGTAGGGTGGATGATCTAAGATGTGAATGTTGTGTTTTGCCAAAAATGTCTTAACTGACAACGCACTGTGAGCTGGGGCATTGTCTTGGTGAAGGATCCATGACTTTTTTCTCCACAAATCGTTCCGTTTTCTCCGTACTCGCTCACGTAGGGTAGCCAGGACGCTAATGTAGTAATGCTGATTCACTGTTTGTCCCTCTGGTACCCAATCAATGTGCACAATCCCTTTGATGTAAAAAAAAAAAAAAAAAAAAAACAATCGTAATAGCCTTGAATTTCGATTTTGACATTCGTGCTTTTTTTTGTCGTGGAGAACCAGGAGTTTTCCAATGCATCGATTGGCGTTTAGTTTCGGGATCGTAAGTAAAAAACCACGATTCATCGCAAGTAATAACATTTTGTAAGAAGGTGGGATCACTTTCAATGTTTTCCAGGATGTCAGAACAAATCATTCTTCGGCGTTCCTTCTGTTCAATTGTGAGACACTTTGGAACCATTTTTGAACACACTTTGTTCATGTTGAAACTTTCATGAAGAATCTGCCAAACACTTTCCTTGTCAACTCCTGTTAACTCAGACACTGCTCTGATTGTTAAACGGCGATCTTGTCGAACAAGTTTACCGATTTTTTTCAATGTTTGCATCAGTTTTTGCTGACAATGGTCTGCCAGTGCGAGTGTCATCACTGGTGTCTTCGCGGCCATCTTTAAATCGTTTAAACCACTCAAACACTTGTGTTGGCGATAAACAATCATCGCCGTACACTTGTTGTAACATTACAAACGTTTCACTTGCAGATTTTCCTAGTTTGAAACAAAATTTGATGTTAACACGTTGTTCTTTCTGTACACTCAACATTTTCCGACGCACCGACAAAACGTCAACTACTTAAAACAGACGCCACGGGCAGACTGAGTGCAGGAGGCAGATGAAACTCGAGCAGTAGGCGGAGCGAGAGTCACGTGACAGGCCACGCGACTTTCAGCCTTATTGCATTCGTTTTATTGTTTCACCAGTACTAGTCCCGTTTTTTTCTAGCCACACCACGTATTTTAGAATTATCTGTAATACTAATGGTCATATTTGACTATGCCCCACTCATCAGACCCCACATCATAGCCATTCTTAACTTCTTAACATTGCGAATAATATAATGAGCTTTTGGTGTTTGTTGCCAATTGTGTGCTGCTCCCCGTATTCCATAATGGTCCAACTTCTGGAGCAATATTTTGTGTTCAGACAATCAAACGCCTTAGTTAAATAAAAAAAATGCCTAGCGCCCGAAATCTTTTGTTTAATCCATCCAGCACCTCACAGAAAAAAGAGAATATAGAATTTTCAGTTGTTCAACCATTTCTAATAGCGAATTTCGGGAATACATTTGTCTAGGGAATATATTTAAGTGATTAACTTTGCAAGCTTACTGGTAAAAAATGAAATGTCGTGTGGCTAGGGCCTCCCGTCGGGTAGACCGTTCGCCTGGTGCAGGTCTTTCGATTTGACGCCACTTCGGCGACCTGCGCGTCGATGGGGATGAAATGATAATGATTAGGACAACACAACACCCAGTCCCTGAGCGGAGAAAATCTCCGACCCAGCCGGGAATCGAACCCGGGACCTTAGGATTGACATTCCGTCACGCTGACCACTCAGCTACCCGGGCCGGTCAAGCTTAAGTGTAAGCGCGTGTTAAGTCATTGCAAATATGAAATGCTGGTACATGAATAAGCTGTGTAACCGCCACAACGTTGAATGCAAGAATGCAAATATACATGCATTGTGTTGTACAGGTGCCGGATGGCAGTTTGTGCGCTGCAGTTCCATGCCTGTTGCACTTGGTTGATCAATACAGGGACAGTTAATGCTGGTTCTGGATGACGCTGGAGTATAGAACATGTTGGTTTACAAAAGGGGTATGTGGACGAACAGTATCTGATTGGAAAATACCCCCTGGAATGCTTTACATGGGTACTTCCCGTTGACATAGGATAACGAAAGCTGCTCCGAAGCAAGGTTTCACACTACAAAGAAAAAATACGAATATTATTATTTGTTATTAGATCACTTGCAATTTTTTTGCCGTTTGTTATCTGTCGTTCTGTCCCTCTGCTAAGACACTCTCTTCTCAGGAACAGTAAACGTATGAAGTTGAAATTTATGTCACGTAGTAATGTCTATGGTCCTTTTGCGGTATCATAATCGTTAACTTCTAAGTCAATGCAATTAAAAGATACGGCCGTTTGTGAGACATATTCTGATATTCGCAACCTCATCTACATCTACGTCTTCGTGATTACTCTGCTTTTTACAATAAAGTGCCTGGTATAGGGTTCAATGAACCACCTTCAAGCTGTCTCTCTCTACCGTTCCACTCTCGAACGGCACGCGGGAAAAATGAGCACTTAAATTTTTCTGTGTTAGTCCTGATTTCTCTTATTTTATCGTGATGATCATTTCTCCCTATGTAGGTGGGTGCCAACAGGAAGTTTTCGCAGTCGGAGGAGAAAACTGGTGATTGAAATTTCATGAGAAGACCCCGTCGCAACGTAAAACGCCTTTGTTTTAATGATTGCCACTCCAACTCACGTATCATGTCTGTGACACTATCTCTTCTATTTTCGGATAATACAAAACGAGCTGCCCTTCTTTGTACTTTTCCGATGTCATCCGTCAGTCCCACCTATTGCGGATCCCACACCGCACAGCAATACCCCAGAATAGGGCGGACAAGCGTAGTGTAAGCAGTCTCTTTAGTAGACCTGTTGCACCTTCTAAGTGTTCTGCCAATGAATTGCAGCCTTTGGTTTGCTCTACCCACATTTAGGTTATTTGTGATTGTAATCCCTAAGTATTTAGTTGAATTTACAGCCTTCAGATTTGTGAGACTTGTCGCGTAGTCGAAATTTAGCTGATTTCTTTTAGTACTCATGTCAATAATTTCACACTTTTTTCAGGGTGAATTGCTACTTTTCGCACCATACGGATACCTTATCTAAATCATTTTGCAGTCATCAAATTCTATAGGATACTTCGTGTTCCCATAGAATCACAAAATTTGGCAAGAAGCCAAGCTTCACCTCACAAGCAAAGAAAAAAATTCGAGAACTTAATTTGTAATTAGGTCAAACGAAAAAAAAAATTGTCATTTGCTATCTGACTGACTGTCAAGCACCCTTTCTCTCAAGAACGAGTAGACCTAGTAAGCTAAAATTTATATCACACAGTGAGTTTTATAGTCATTTGGAGGTGTAATAAATGTTAGTTTCTATGTCAGTGCAACCGAAGGATACGACCCTTTGTGTCACGTACTTCGATACACGTAAATTCACCCATTAAAACATACATGGTAATTGCTTTTCGCCTAGATTCATGAGTTGCCAAACCGCAAGATTTCACAGTGCAGTAAAAGGAAACAATCCGAAAATCGTTAATTTGTATTTGTTGTTGTTGTGGTCTTCAGTCCTGAGACTGGATTGATGCAGCTCTCCATGCTACTCTATCCTGTGCAAGCTTCTTCATCTCCCAGTACCTACTGCAACCTACATCCTTCTGAATCTGCTTAGTGTATTCATCTCTTGGTCTCCCCCTACGGTTTTTACCCTCCACGCTGCCCTCCAGCGTGCATTTGTATTTATTTTGTATTTGTATTTATATCTCATGAAAAAAATATTTATTTTATCATTTTTTATCTGATTTCGAACAGGCAATTAAAACATTCTCGGAAGTCCTGGAATCCATCGGACCGATATCCTGCCAGCATCACAGTCGGTAAGAGGCTAAAATAGTCGAGATGCTCGATTCCCAGAATAAATTAACTGTCTACACATAATAATGTTTATACAGAACAATTAAGGGTTAGTCCTATTCGCACCTGGCCTATTTTTCTAACTTTAATAATTGTTACGTTAAACGTTCAACGTAAAATTATAGCCTTTAAAGTGTATTTTAAGACAGGATTTTAAACTTTCAGATTCGGTCACTCATTATATTAAATAACGTAAATAAATTTATGTTGCCCCTATAAGCCTTTGGATAGACAACCTGCAAGTGACGCTGGATGACTGGGTGACCGTTTTAGCTGTTGAGTAATGTAGATGATGTTCGTGAAACGCTAAATGAGATAGAGTGTACCACGTTCAGTGTGTTTGTTAGAAATACGTAGGTTTGAAGTTCATACAGGCCAGAAAATGCAATAGCGAGGCCACTGTTTCCGTTTTCCAGTTTATTACAGATAACTGACGATATATATGGTCTCTCATGCTGTCTACATAGTGTGTAAGCGGAGGTGCAGAACGCTTCCTACAGTTTATTTCTTTTGGGCTGCTGACCATGTAGCCACTTATTATTCTACACTACTGGCCATTAAAATTGCTACACCACGAAGATGACGTGCTACAGACGCGAAATTTAACCGACAGGAAGAAGATGCTGTGATATGCAAATGATTAGCTTTTCAAAGCATTCACACAAGGTTGGCGCCGATTTCTCATACACAAACAGCACTTGACCGGCGTTGCCTGATGAAACGTTGTTGTGATGCCTCGTGTAAGCAGGAGAAATGCGTACCATCACGTTTCCGACTTTGATAAAGGTCGGATTGTAGCCTATCGCGATTGCGGTTTATCGTATCGCGACATTGCTGCTCGCGTTGCTCGAGACCCAATGACTGTAAGCAGAATATGGAATCGCTGGGTTCAGGAGGGCAATACGGAACACCGTGCTGGATCCCAACGGCCTCGTATCACAAGCAGTCGAGATGACAGGCATCTTATCTGCAGCCACGTCTCGATCCCCGAGTCAACAGATGGGGACGTTTGGAAGACAACAACCATCTGCACGAACAGTTCGAAGACGTTCGCAGCAGGATGGACTATTAGCTCGGAGACCGTGGCTGCGGTTACCCTTGACGCTGCATCACAGACAGGAGCGCCTGCGATGGTGTACTCAACGACGAACCTGGGTGCGCGAGTGGCAAAACGTAATTTTTTCGGATGAATCCAGGTTCTGTGTACAGCATCGTGATGGTCGCATCCGTGTTTGGCGACATCGCAGTGAACGCACATTGGAAGCGTGTATACTGGCGTATCACCCGGCGTGATGGTATGGGGTGCCATTGGTTACACGTCTCGGTCACCTCTTGTTCTCATTGACGGCACTTTGAACAGTGGACGTTACATTTCAGATGTGTTACGACCGGTGGCTCTACCCTTCACTCGATCCCTGCGAAACCCTACATTTCCGCAGGATAATGCACGACCGCATGTTGCAGGTCCTGTACGGGCCTTTCTCGATATAGAAAATGTTCGGCTGCAGCCCTGGGCAGCACAGTCTCCACAATTGAAAACGTCTGGTCAATGATGGCCGAGCAACTGGCTCGCCACAATACGCCAGTCACTACTTTTGATGAACTGTGGCATAGTGTTGAAGCTGCATGGGCAGCTGTACCTGTACACACCATCCAAACTCTGTTTGACTAGATGCCCAGGCGTATCAAGGCCGTTATTACTGTCTGAGGTGGTTGTTCTGGGGACTGATTTCTCAGGATCTATGCACCCAAACAGCGTGAAAATGTATTCAAATGGTTCAAATGGCTCTGAGCACTATGGGACTTAACATCTTAGGTCATCAGTCCCCTAGAACTTAGAACTAGTTAAACCTAACTAACCTAAGGACATCACACACATCCATGCCCGAGGCAGGATTCGAACCTGCGACCGTAGCAGTCGCGCGGTTCCGGACTGCGCGTCTAGAACCGCGAGACCACCGCGGCCGGCAAAATGTATTCACATGTCAGTTCTAGTATAATATATTTGTCCAATGAATACCCGTTTATCATTTGCATTTCTTCTTGGTGTAGCAATTTTAATGGCCAGTAGTGTATATTAGTGTTTCAAGGGTCTTCTAGTACTCTGCAGATCAAAATTTATGCTATAAAGAACTCAATCAGTAGCACACAAAAAAATCAAGGACATAAGAATACGTACAAACATCAAATTTGTTTCTTTCGGCATCACAAACCTCCACACGAACATCGCAATACAAATAGTAATTACTGTTATTGAAGATGATCTGATAAGATACAGGAAAACATCTGTAACGGAAACCAATGAAATAATACAGCTGCTGAACCTAGTACTAAACTCAAACTACTTCACATTCACTGAGAAAATTTAAGTGCAGAATGACGGAGTGAAAACTGAAATTAGCATTGCTCTCTCAATAGCTGATATTTTATTGAACACTTCAGAACCACAAATATTTTCATTAATAAAGTAATGGGTTACTACTGATGTGTCGACGACACAATAATGATTATAAATGGATACAATGAGGGCATATACTACGTACATACAACAGTCAACAGACCTAAATGAAATTCACAATAAAACGATAAAAACGGCAATGTTCGACTTGACCTTGAATACGATTAACAGCGCTGATAAATTCGAAATATACTAAAAATCAGTAACTAGTAACATTATCGATGTAAATTCATATCATCCGGAATCACAGAAATACGTGTATTTTCACACTATGCTCCACACAATGATAATCCTGCCTCTACAAAAGGACGCTGCACAAAAAGAAATTAGAATCCTGTAACACACCAGAATTATTAAAATCCACAAATGATCACAAAATTATGCAACAAATGTACATACCCACTATCAGTAAAGGAATACCACTCATCAGAGAACAACTAATAAAACTGAGAAGTATATCGAATAAAATTAACGCACTACTGAAAAATACCAAATACGTTTTTCTAACCAAACACGAAATAATATAGAAATAAAAATACAGTCATGAAACTGGAAACCACCAATATAGTCAAACACGGGCATACATAAAATTTGCTACACAGACTGTGGAAAATTCTACAGAGGACAGACAGGCAGAAACTTCGCCCCTAGATATCGAGAGCATGCTAAAGTGACAACAGCCCATCCACCTCCTTACACAACATTAAAAATGAACGACACACAATACACCGATTGGAAAATGCTGTAAATTGTTTACGCATAACCCCAGGAGGACTGAGAACGAATATATTAGAAGAAATTGTGATATACCGGATAATCAAAAAGTCAGTACAAAAATTGAATAAATCACGGAATAATGTAGATAGAGAGGTACAAATTGACACACATGCTTGGAATGATAAACGTACAAAAAATGTCCGACAGATGGCGCTTCATCTGATCAGAATAGCAATAATTAGCGTAACAAAGTCAGACAAAGCAAAGATGATGTTCTTTACAGGAAATGCTCAATATGTCCACCACCATTCCTCAACAATAATTGTAGTCGAGGAACAATGTTGTGAACAGCACTGTAAAGCATGTCACTTGCGACTTCAGGTAACCCCAAAGCCAATATTCGGATGGACTGAGGTCTGGGGACCTTGGAGGCCAAGCATGAAGAAAGTGGCGGCTGAGCACACGATCACCACCAAACGACGCGCGCAAGAGATCTTTCACGCGTCTAGCGATATGGGGTGGAGCGCCATCCTGCATAAACATCGTACGTTCCAGCAGGTGTTTATGAGCCAGGCTGGGGAGGATGCGATTCTGTAACATATCGGCGTACCTCTCACCCGTCACGGTGGCAGTTACAAAACCAGAATCACGCATTTCCTCGAAGAAAAAAAGGCCCGATAACGGTAGATGTGGTAAATCCAACACATACCGTGACTTTCTCGTCGTGCAATGGAGTTTCCACGACAGTTCTAGGATTTTCGGTACCCAAATTCTGCAGTTGTGGGCGTTGACAGACCCTCGGAGCGTGAAATGAGCTTCGTCGGTCCACAACACGTTACTCAACCAATCGTCATCTTCCGCCATCTTTTGAAACGCCCACACCGCAAATGCCATCCGCTTCACTAAATCGCCAGGTAACAGTTCATGATGCCGATTGATTTTGTACGGATAGCATCGAGGGGTACGCCTAAGTGCCAACCAAACAGTAGTGTATGGAATGTCGGTGCAACGTGCGACTGCACGAGCGCTGACTTTCCCGTGCATAGACGATCCCGCTACAGTCTCCATTTCTTCCCGAACTGTCTCAGCAGCATTACGCCTTGTGCTCAGTCGGCCACTACGGGGTCTATCGTCTAAACAACCCGTGGCTTCGAATTTCGAAATCATTCTCGCCACAGCTGCATTCCCCATTCTGATAATACAGCTTCACTAAAAGCGCCTTTTCAGGTAACGTCAACATGCTGCGACTGCTGGCGCATCTGATTCTCTCTCTCTCATTACAGCTCCTTTTATACACGATTGTCATGCGCAGTCACTGACGTTCTGCTGTCCAGCGCCATGTGTCGGACATTTTGTGAACTTTGTTTTTTTTTGTTCTTATAAAATCCCATGTCACTCCAAGCATGTGTGTCAAATTTTACCCCTCTATCTACATTATTCCATGGTTTATTAAGTTTTCAAATTTATACTGACTTTTTGATCACCCTGTATTTACACACAAGAAATTCGCCGCTCCTAATCCTCAACGAAGAAATAAGCGTAAAACATAAACAACGTAACGGATACTTTATTGAAATTATCTATCAAGATCCACGATAAACCATAACACAATCACAGATGTAATTTAACTTAAATAACACAACACCAAAAATATCCATTCAACACAAACCAATAACATCGCTATTAGAATTGTGAACAAGCAAATGTAACAATACAATATCGCTATCCATCTGAAATAATTCCTGTCACGAAATGTCAACTGGAAACTAAGTTTATTCCTGAGCATTAGTAAAGAAATGTCAGAACAGAGCACACAGATGATTACAACAACGAAAGAATATAATCAGTAAATAAATGGGCAGCAAGAGAATTAACAAAACCGCTCACCACATGTCAGAACTGCTGTCGTTCAATGTCAACTAAACACTAAGATTTATTTCTGATTATCTCTAAAAGAAGAGTAAGAACATACAAAAAAAGTGGTACAACGACGTATGATATAGTCAGTAACAAATAGACAGCAAGAGAAAAACGATATTCCTTGGAAGTCGGGACTGGAAAACATATGTAAAATAATATTATTCTCAAGTAACTTACATGTAATACAACTAATGTACAAAAATTTATACGATGTTCTATTACAGATAATCTGAATGATGACTGCATAGCCGAAATGTGACTATAGTTTAAATAAAAATATTAAATCTGAGAAATTGGTTATATATAGTACACCCATAAAAATCAATGATATTCAAAAAGTTTCTAATAATTTTTATAGATTAACATTATTCTGAAGAAGGGCGATTGTGATATCAGTCGGTGTTGGTCGACGATATCTCAGTACGTGTCGTAGAACGCCATTTTGCTGATTTGCACACAGCAAACTTCGTTCATTGTTGTTGTTGTGGTCTTCAGTCCAGAGACTGGTTTGATACAGCTTCTTCATCTCCCAGTACGTACTGCAACCTACATCCTTCTGAATCTGTTTAGTGTATTCATCATACAGTAAAGCTGCATGCCCTCGGGAAAAATTACGGCTGTAGTTTCCCCTTGCTTTCAGCCGTTCGCAGCACCAACAAAACAAGGTTTTGGTTAGTGTTACAAGGCCAGATCAGTCATTCATCCAGACTGTTGCCTCTGCAACTACTGAAAAAGGCTGCTGCCCCTCTTTAGGAACCACACGCTTGTCTGGCCTCTCAACAGATACCCCTTCGTTGTGGTTGCACCTACGGTACGGCTATCTGTATCGCTGAGGCACGCAAGCCTCCCCACCAACGTCAAGGTCCATGGTTCATGGTGGGGGACTTCGTTCATATCCTAATCTTAACCCATCAGGATTATTTCGCAGTAAGGATTATTTCGCAATAAGTATTATTCCGTACATGAGTTCGATGAAGGTGGATGAACCAATGCTTACATTGACGATACCACTCATAAATTGTTGATTTTATTAAATAACACACTAAGAATTGATAATTTTAATTTGATGGTGATGCTATTTGCTGATGATCAGATTACGACAGGAGAAACTGAAGAAAAGGTTAAATTTTCAGTACATAAGTTGAGTGAAACTGCAGCGGAGTATGGAATGAGAACGGCGGCAGATAAAACAAAAATGATGGCATTTGAAGGGTTGGAACCAATAAGAGACAAATTGTTGCCAATGGACAAATAACTGGACAAGTGAGAGAGTTTATATATTTAGGGTGCAATTTTAAATATCCTGAGTCATATGATGCAAAGCTAAAATTGGCCAGGTTCAGAAATCTCTACGGAACTATACAACAATACAAGATAACGTACTGAAAGAAACAATTAAATTCTGCAAAGTAACAGGCTTATCATCGCTGCTGTATGGTAGCGTATGTTGGGCCCTAACATCTGATCAGTTACGACTAATCGAATCGTCAGGAAGTTCCTCCGGTTTGTAGCTGGATATTCATTGTTGGAGCATAAAAGAAACCCCGGTATTAGATAAGAACTAAATGTTGAACCTAATGCGAATATAACTGAAAAATACCGAATGGATTAGGAAGACCATGTACGACGTGTGGCTGATAATAGAATGACTAGAGCGGCAATACAATGCAACTCAGCTGGGGATGTCCCTCAAAGAAATGGCGTAAACAATTCTGAGGCGGAACAGGGCAGAAGGCCTCACCCTTGAAGACGATGACGGTGGTGGTGGATGAACCATCTACAGAGTCAGTATGGTGAACTGTTGAACACTGTAGAAGAAACGAATGGTATTTTACCGTATACTGACATTCATGGGACGCTAATGAAGATGCAGTGTAATACGGTCAATATCGCAGATTATATTTGAGTAGGTGGGAAGTTCAAAGGGCAGAACAGGATGCAATATCTGGGCCAGTGTTTTCTTTTTACAGCTGGGGACGGACGTGCGTTGATGTATAGCCTCCCTCGTGTATATAGTGTACAGGCGTGGGTGGCCTGTTTCAGTGGCGTGTGTGCGACATATTATCAGACATTGCGGTGTTGGGGCGCCGGCTCCAGGCTTCCGCGTAGCCGCGGGTTTTGACCGATGGCGGGCATCGTCAAATATTGACAGACCGCTAATGGGATTGTCACAGCTGCGCTGCGCTCTCCTCTGTCCACACCCCCGCGCATTCCGGCAGCCAATTCCCAACCGTGCTGGCCATACCGGGACACACGGTCCTCCTGATACACGTAGAACTTTACCCACAAAATTTTTCTACGCTTATCTTTTACTTATTGTGCATGATCTTATCTCATTATCTCATTACCTATTGTGCATGGGAGTAGGCATTAGGAGTGATTTAAAATGGAATGATCATATAAAGTTGATCATCGGTAAAGCAGATGCCAGACTGAGATTCACTGGAAGAATCCTAAGGAAGTGCAATTCGAAAACAAAGGAAGTAGGTTACAGTACACATGTTCGCCCACTGCTTGTATATTGCTCACCAGTGTGGGATACGTACCAGATAGGGTTGATAGAAGAGATAGAGAAGATTCACAACGGAGAGCAGCTCGCTTAGTTACTGGATCATTTAGTAATCGCGTAAGCGTTACTGAGATGACAAACTCCAGTGGAAAACTCTGCAGGAGAGACGCTCAGTCGCTCGGTACGGGCTTTTGTTGAAGTTTCGAGGTCATACCTTCACCGGGGAGTCAAGCAGTATATTGTTCCCTCCTACGTATATCTCGCGAGGAGACCATGAGGATAAAATCAGAAAGATTAGAGCCTACACAAAGGCATACCGATAATCTTTCTTTCAATACGAGACTGGAATAGAAGCGAGAACCGATAGAGGTACTCAAGGTATCCTCCGCCACACACCGTCAGGTGGCTTGCGGAGTATGAATGTAGTTGTAGATGTAGATCTCTTTCGAAATGCTGTCCTCCACAGTTGATACACCGCTCCCGACGAAGTTTCCACTTCTTTTGCTGGATCGCGCGAAGCGCCATCTGCGATTTTGTTTTATCTCGTCTATCGTTGCATATCTACCTCATTTAAACGGGCTTTTCAACTTTTGGAAATAAACAAAAGTCCGCAGGAGACAGGTCTGTTGGGTACGGAGAATGAGACAGCGAAGTGATTTCGTTTTCTGTGCAACAGTAGTGCACCAACAGGTTGCGTTATCGTGATGCAAGCACCCTGAATTGTCTCGCCACATTCCAGGCTATTTCGTTCTCACATTTTGTCGCAGGCGTCGCAACATGTCCCGATAGTACTGGCTGTACAAAAAGTCTCTCCGCAGTGCCGTATGATTCTTCGCCTGCCTGGGTTACTTCCCTTCAAGTGGACTCTCCAGACATTCCACTGTTTTCGTTTATCTCAGCCAGCGTCAGTAGTATCGTTGGTGTGTGTGTCGTTACGTGTTGACGTGAACGTTTAAGTTTAGTTCCTTTGTTTTGTCACTCTTAAAATGTTAACCATTGAAGAAGTGTGTTTTTAGGCGAACAAGTGTTCAAAGCTGGCGGTAAATACACAGTTTCAGTTCGACAAACATTTGATTCAGTTTTCCCGGAGACAACACTCCCACATCGCGATACTGTGAGGTATTTGATCAACGAATGTCGAAGTACGGGTTCAGTGAAAGAGGCACCGAGAAGTCGTCGTCCTAGCGTTTTGTCTGAGGATAAACTACTCGATATTTCCGATAAAATGTCCACGAGTCCGAACAAGACAGTAAGAAAACTCGCCCAGGAAATCGATGTTAGTGTCGGAACGGCCCACACAACTGTAAGGAAAAAATTAGAACTTTTCCGGTACAAAGTGACAGTCGTGCAAGAACTGAAAAATACTGATCATGTCAAGAGACTGCATTATTGTCAATGGTTCAAAAATTTCGTTCAACAAAGTGGAAGGGGCATTCTTAATGAAACTTTTTTCGCTGATGAGGTTTGGTTTCACTTATCCGGGTACATGAACTCTCAAAATTCATGTGGAGTACTGCAAATCCATTGTGTACTCATCAGGAACGACTTCAATCTGTGAAAATAGGAATTTGGATTGCAATTTCTAGACGTCGGATTGTGGGTCCCATATTTTTCAACGAAACAATAAACGCACAATGATACTGCAGTGATATTCTGTACACATTGATAGAAGAACTTGTGTTAAGTGAAATACTTAACGGTTATTTTCAACAAGATGGTGCAACCGCGCGTACAGCTCGCGTTTCAATGTCACTGCTTGCAGGTGTTTTCGGTGATAGCATAATTTCACAGGGACTTTGAACTCCATGATCGCCTTTTTCTTCTGGGGCGCAGCGACAGAAACTGTCTATAAAAACCGTACAAAATCCGTCGATGAATTGGAAACTGCAATATCCACTTTCACTGCTTCTATTACACAAGAAATGTCACAGCTTGTGTTTGGAAACATGATTACACGAAATGAATTGTGTATTCTACAACAGGGGGAACAGTTTCAACGTTTAAAGTGGAAATTGCTAAGTAAAAATGAATATTCAATAAATTAATAACTTGTATTTCACTGAGTTTCATTTCGGTATATTCACTGCGGCATACGGCACGCCCGGCTAACAATCATAGGGCACTGTGGAGAGACTTTGTGAACACCGCGTACAATCGATGAACGGTTTGTCCCTGTGGCACGAGTTCATGATGAACTAATCCTTGAATGTCAAAATTATCAGCATGGCTTTGAGCTGACCTGACGACCTGTTCTTTTGTCTTGGGGAATCTTTCCCGAACTACTGTGAAGATTGAACCTTGGTTTCAACATCATAACCATAGACCCACGTCTCATAAACAGTTATGTTTCTCGTTCCCGTTTGCGCGACCCAAAAGCTCTTCACAGACTGCGAGGCGAAGCTTTTTCTGGTCTAGACTCATGAGCTGTAGGACTAACTTGGCGGCAACACGATGCATTTCAAGATGTCATGCCAGGATTTCATGACTTCATCCAAATGAAATGTTAGATTCTTCTGCAATATATCGGAGAGTCAGTCTTCGATTTCGGTCATATTCCTGACACGACCGTCATCGGTAGAAGCCGAAGGGCGTCCTGAACGAGGGTGATCTTTAACTTCCGTCCGGCCATTTCTAAACCGTATGAAGATGGTATCTGTTGTTTTGGACATGTCCGAAACATCTATCATCTTCATATAGTTAAGGCTACCCGGCCATTGACCTCTTCCTGTGCTGGATGCACACGCATTGCCCGAACTCTTACGGGACTCGGTAAGATTGTCTGCCACGAGTAATGAGTGTAGTGGGCAGGGGCACTACTAATGTAGTGTGTGGACATTAAGTTGGAAATGCGGGTCTCAAGGGGCGCGTGCAAGGGATAAATCCCTTATCCTCTGTGCCCTCGGTGGCTCAGATGGATAGAGCTTCTGCCATGTCAGCAGGAGATCCCAGGTTTGAGGCCTGGTCAGGGCACACATTTTCACCTGTCCCCGTTGATGTATATCTACATCTACATCCATACTCTCCAAGTCACCTGACGGTGTGTGGCGGAGGGTACCTTGAGTACCTCTATCGGTTCTCCCTTCTATTCCCGTCTCGTATTGTTCGTGGAAAGAAGGATTGTCGGTATGCCTCTGTGTGGCCTCTAATCTCTCTGATTTTATCCTCATGGTCTCTTAGCGAGATATACGTAGGAGGGAGCAATACACTGCCTGACTCCTCGGTAAAGGTATGTTCTCGAAACTTCAACATAAGCCCGTACCGAGCTACTGAGCTTCTCTCTTGCAGAGTCTTCCACTGGAGTTTATTTATCATCTCCGTAAGGCTTGCGCGATTACTAAATGATCCTGTAACGAAGCGCGCTGCTCTCCGTTGTATCTCCTCTCTCTCTTCTATCAACCCTATCTGGTACGGATCCCACACTGGTGAGCAGTATTCAAGCAGTGGGCGAACAAGTGTTCTGTAACCTACTTCCTTTGTTTTCGAATTGCATTTCCTTAGGATTCTTCCAATGAATCTCACTCTGGCATCTGCTTTACCGACGATCAACTTTATACAATCATTCCATTTTAAATCACTCCTAATGCGTACTTCCAGATAATTTATGGAAAACTGCTTCCAGTTGCTGACCTGCTATATTGTAGCTAAATGATACGGGATCTTTCTTTCTATGTATTCGCAGCACATTACACTTGTCTGAATTGAGATTCAATTGCCATTCCCTGCACCATGCGTCAATTCGCTGCAGATCCTCCTGCATTTCAGTACAATTTTCCATTGTTACAACCTCTCGATATACCACAGCACCATCCGCAAAAAGTCTCAATGAACTTCCGATGTCATCCACCAGGTCATTTATGTATATTGTGAACAGCAACGGTCCTACGACACTCCCCTGCGGCACACCTGAAATCACTCTTACTTCGGAAGACTTCTCTCCATTGAGAATGACATGCTGCGTTCTGTTATCTAGGAACTCTTCAATCTAATCACACAATTGGTTTGATAGCCTATATGCTCTTACGCCTGTCGACAGCTTAGGGTCTTGATTTAATTATCATTTCTAAACCGCGTGAACCATTCGCAACACCGAGGACGGCTTAAGCGCCCATCACTGTAGGCATCCTGCATCATTTCGTGCGTTTCTGTAAAGATTTTCTCGAGGTTCGCGCAAAATTTCATGCACAAGCATTGCTCCTCTAACTCTGCCATCTCGAAATTCGTGAAGTGTGCGACAAAACGTTCCACCCAAAACAGCACTGAACAATAACAGGCATTCAACAATGAAGTTTTGGCAGTTAAACATTAAACGCAGGCTTGCGCAGGGATGCCAATCGCATTTCGCTCCAACTCACAATTCGAAAATTTTTTTAACAGACCTCGTATAGCATGTATAACGATCTATAGTCAGTATTTTAGCGGTGGATAGTAGTTGTTGTTGTGGTCTTCAGTCCTGAGACTGGTTTGATGCAGCTCTCCATGCTACTCTATCCTGTGCAAGCTTTTTCATCTCCCAGTACCTACTGCAACCTACATCCTTCTCAATCTGCTTAGTGTATTCATCTCTTGGTCTCCCTCTACGATTTTTACCCTCCACGCTGCCCTCCAATACTAAATTGGTGATCCCTTGATGCCTCAGAACATGTCCTACCAACCGATCCCTTCTTCTGGTCAAGTTGTGCCACAAACTTCTCTTCTCCCCAATCCTATTCAATACTTCCTCATTAGTTATGTGATCTACCCATCTAACCTTCAGCATTCTTCTGTAGCACCACATTTCGAAAGCTTCTATTCTCTTCTTGTCCAAACTATTTATCGTCCATGTTTCACTTCCATACATGGCTACACTCCATACAAATACTTTCAGAAATGACTTCCTGACACTTAAATCAATACTGGATGTTAACAAACTTCTCTTCTTCAGAAACGCTTTCCTTGCCATTGCCAGCCTACATTTTATATCCTCTCTACTTCGATCGTCATCAGTTATTTTGCTCCCCAAATAGCAAAACTCCTTTACTACTTTAAGTGCCTCATTTCCTAATCTAATTCCCTCAGCATCACCCGACTTAATTAGACTACATTCCATTATCCTTGTTTTGCTTTTGTTGATGTTCATCTTATATCCTCCTTTCAAGACACTGTCCATTCCATTCAACTGCTCTTCCAAGTCCTTTGCTGTCTCTGACAGAATTACAATGTCATCCGCGAACCTCAAAGTTTTTATTTCTTCTCCATGAATTTTAATACCTACTCCGAATTTTTCTTTTGTTTCCTTTACTGCTTGCTCAATATACAGATTGAACAACATCGGGGAGAGGCTACAACCCTGTCTTACGCCCTTCCCAACCACTGCTTCCCTTTCATGTCCCTCGACTCTTATAACTGCCATCTGGTTTCTGTACAAATTGTAAATAGCCTTTCGCTCCCTGTATTTTACCCCTGCCACCTTTAGAATTTGAAAGAGAGTATTCCAGTTAACATTGTCAAAAGCTTTCTCTAAGTCTACAAATCCTATAAACGTAGGTTTGTCTTTCCTTAATCTTTCTTCTAAGATAAGTCGTAAGGTGAGTATTGCCTCACGTGTTCCAGTGTTTCTACGGAATCCAAACTGATCTTCCCCGAGGTTGGCTTCTACTAGTTTTTCCATTCGTCTGTAAAGAATTCGTGTTAGTATTTTGCAGCTGTGACTTATTAAGCTGATAGTTCGGTAATTTTCACATCTGTCAACACCTGCTTTCTTTGGGATTGGAATTATTATATTCTTCTTGAAGTCTGAGGGTATTTCACCTGTTTCATACATCTTGCTCACCAGGTGGTAGAGTTTTGTCAGGACTGGCTCTCCCACGGCCGTCAGTAGTTCCAATGGAATATTGTCTACTCCGGGGGCCTTGTTTCGACTCAGGTCTTTCAATGCTCTGTCAAACTCTTCACGCAGTATCGTATCTCCCATTTCATCTTCATCTACATCCTCTTCCATTTCCATAATATTGTCCTCAAGTACATCGCCCTTGTATAGACCCTCTATATACTCCTTCCACCTTTCTGCTTTCCCTTCTTTGCTTAGAACTGGGTTTCCATCTGAGCTCGTGATATTCATACAAGTCGTTCTCTTATCTCCAAAGGTCTCTTTAATTTTCCTCTAGGCGGTATCTATCTTACCCCTAGTGAGATAGGCCTCTACATCCTTACATTTGTCCTCTAGCCATCCCTGCTTAGTCATTTTGCACTTCCTGTCGATCTCATTTTTGAGACGTTTGTATTCCTTTTTGCCTGTTTCACTTACTGCATTTTTATATTTTCTCCTTTCATCAATTAAATTCAATATTTCTTCTGTTACCCAAGGATTTCTACTAGCCCTCGTCTTTTTACCTACTTGATCCTCTGCTGCCTTTACTACTTCATCCCTCAAAGCTACCCATTCTTCTTCTACTGTATTTATTTCCCCCATTCCTGTAAATTGCTCCCTTATGCTCTCCCTGAATCTCTGTACAACCTCTGGTTCTTTTAGTTTATCCAGGTCCCATCTCCTTAAATTCCCACCTTTTTGCAGTTTCTTCAGTTTTAATCTACATGTCATAACCAATAGATTGTGGTCAGAGTCCACATCTGCCCCTGGAAATGTCTAACAATTTAAAACCTGGTTCCTAAATCTCTGTCTTACCATTATATAATCTATCTGATACCTTTTAGTATCTCCAGGGTTCTTCCATGTATACAACCTTCTTTCATGATTCTTAAACCAAGTGTTAGTTATGATTATGTTGTGCTCTGTGCAAAATTCTACCAGGCGGCTTCCTCTTTCATTTCTGTCCCCCAATCCATATTCACCTACTATGTTTCCTTCACTCCCTTTTCCTACACTCGAATTCCAGTCACCCATGACTATTAAATTTTCGTCTCCCTTCACAATCTGAATGATTTCTTTTATTTCATCATACATTTCTTCAATTTCTTCGTCATCTGCAGAGCTAGTTGGCATATAAACTTGTACTACTGTAGTAGGTGTGGGCTTTGTATCTATCTTGGCCACAATAATGCGTTCACTATGCTGTTTGTAGTGGCTTACCCGCATTCCTATTTTCCTATTCATTATTAAACCTACTCCTGCATTACCCCTATTTGATTTTGTGTTTATAACCCTGTAGTCACCTGACCAGAAGTCTTGTTCCTCCTGCCACCGAACTTCGCTAATTCCCACTATATCTAACTTCAACCTATCCATTTCCCTTTTTAAATTTTCTAACCTACCTGCCCGATTAAGGGATCTGACATTCCACGCTCCGATCCGTAGAACGCCAGTTTTCTTTCTCCTGATAACGACATCCTCTTGAGTAGTCCCCGCCCGGAGATCCGAATGGGGGACTATTTTACCTCCGGAATATTTTACCCAAGAGGACGCCATCATCATGTAATCATACAGTAAAGCTGCATGCCCTCGGGAAAAATTACGGCTGTAGTTTCCCCTTGCTTTCAGCCGTTCGCAGTACCAGCACAGCAAGGCCGTTTCGGTTATTGTTACAAGGCCAGATCAGTCAATCATCCAGACTGTTGCCCTTGCAGCTACTGAAAAGGCTGCTGCCCGTCTTCAGGAACCACACGTTTGTCTGGCCTCTCAACAGATACCCCTCCGTTGTGGTTGCACCTACGGTACGGCTATCTGTATCGCTGAGGCACGCAAGCCTCCCCACCAACGGCAAGGTCCATGGTTCATGGAAGTTAATAATGTGTGTAGACAGTTCAGCCATACCGGAAACAGAGTACCTCGACCATGTGTGCCTGTTATCGATATCGATAATGGCAAGATATCGATCCCGGCGATTTAAACGTGACAAAATTATGCAGGAGGCAGAGCAATCTGCGAATGTTTGTTTCACGTATAACTTGATACGCCATATATATGTGCAGTAATCGATCATGGATATCTGATAACTTGCGAAACGCCGTCATGTGAGTAATAAAGTCATATCTTTCCTGATGTCTGACTTTGCGACCAAGACTGCTTGAATGTAGAAATGCTGTTTCAAATCTGATTACAAATGACAAAAAAATATTTATTTCCACCTGATGTAATTAAAGATTAAAATTTTCTAATTTTTTCCCTTTATTTGAGCTGCAAAACCTTGCTTATCGTCAATTTTCGATATTATAGATCAACGGGAAGTATCCTCCAGATTTGGATGAGTGCGAGTATCCAAATAAATGACGTAAATGGTCGTATTCTTTGGTTGCACTGAGTTAGCTTGTATTTATGAAAGCCGGCCGGGTTGGCCGAGCGGTTCTAGGCGCTTCAAGCTGGAACCGCGCTGCTGCTATGGTCGCAGGTGCGAATCCTGCCTTGGGCATGGATGTGTGTGATGTCCTTAGGTTAGTTAGTTTTAAGTAGTTCTAAGTTCTAGGGGACTGATGACCCCAGATGTTAAGTCCCGTAGTACTCAGAGCCATTTGAACCATATTTATGATACTGCCAAAGGCATGTAGACCTGGTATGGGATATAACTATCAACTTGATACCTCTACTGATTAGAGATGGTTCGTTCGCGAACTAACGGGTCCAAAGGAACGGTTCACCAAGATGAACGGAACGACCGGGGAACGAATTCTAAGGAACGGTCTTTCATAGTTCACTTCGGTCGCGGCTCCCTACTTATAGTTCCCGGGAACGGGAAACGGTCGGTCTCGTTACCGAACGGCACGTCGGCCGATCTCGTTCCAGCCTCGGTGCCGCTCCCGTCTGTCTCGCTAGGCCGGAGTCGTCATTCTTCGCGTGGCCATTCGTCGCAGTTCCACTGCCGACTGCTCATAGTTAGTTCAGTATCCAGTTGTTCGTTTCGTTCGCTTCACACGCCCATTCTAGAACTGTTTCATACCATTTTTTGAACCCTGAACTTCTGGTTCTTATCCTGTTCTATTTAGCGTCCACGACCGATAATTAAAATGTATTTCATAATTACGTAAATTACGTGGTATGTTGTGCATACATCTTTTCAGGTAACAAAACGGCATATCAACTTACTTCACTCTTTGGATAAACAGTTGAAGAAATACTTGTAAAAAGGCAAAATTTTTTTTGTTATTACACATGCAAACGAAGTCGGCACGGCACACACGAGTGGCCATTTTCAGTCTTTTTTCGATACAATGTAAAAGAGCGTGTTCATTGTTGTGGAAGGCAGACAGACTTACAACCGAATGAAATCCGCGCTTCGTAATCGAGTGTATGGTGTCACATCTTGCAAATAGAATATGATAACTCCTACAGTATTTTTTCTGTGGTACAGGGTGGCGCACGACAAATCGGCCCCGATTACTAGACTGCTCATTGCCGCCCACCAATTGTCATCTATTATTTCGAAGTAGTTGTTTCCATTAGCTTATTAGTTATTTCTTCACTACCTAATTACTAAGTGTTTATCTATTCTGCTTGTAGCAGTCAACAAATCGCGCGTAATTGGCGAGCAGTCTATACTCGGGGCCGGTTTCTCGTGCGTCACCTTATATTATTTCACGGCAGTCAGCCACATAACGCTACAATTGGCTAAACGAGAGGTTTTGCAGAATCAGGAAAATTACGAGTGTGTGAGAATTCTGTTGTGAATAAAAGCTCTGTACTCCAGGGGGGAGGCAAGTTCACCGCGCCTTTATCTTCAGTCACCTATGTTACTAATTTTCAATTTTTCACAATGGTTCAAATGGCTCTGAGCACTATGGGACTTACAATCTGAGGTCATCAGTCCCCGAGAACTTAGAACTACGTAAAGCTAACTAACCTAAGGACATCACACACATCGATGCCCGAGGCAGGATTCGAACCTGCGACCGTAGCTGTTGCGCGGTTCCAGACTGAAGCTCCCAGAACCGCTCGGCCACAACGGCCGGCTCAGTTTTTCGTTAGAACGATATACCAAGTAGAAATGAACGGTGAAGAGTCAAAAAGAACGGTTCCCAAACAAAAGAGCGATCACCAGTGAACTAGTTCCCAAGGATGAACGAGGTCTAGTTCCGACACTTCAGCTGGTGATGCAGAATTTCGCTATTCGCCTGCCCCACACCATCGCCAATATTGGCAGGCATATCGAACCTGTCATAACCTAAATCCGAATATCTATAGTGACATCTACAAGTTGAATGAAGTGTGTGCATGCCGTAGTTTGCAATTAATTTACCTTTTTTCCTTCATATAGTTCGATAATTGGCAGCCAGCACATTAACAGCAATTGTGAAGTGACGCTCCGTGTTTGTGGCAGGCGGCCAATGTGGCAACACTGTATCGGCATGTGAGATATCAGCTATCAAATAATCAGACTATAGCTGGAACAGCAGATGAAAAGTAGTAATCAATGTCAGCTCTGAGGGATGTAATCATGAACGACTGGCTTCAGATCTCGCATACCAGACGAAACTTATGGAGCCTCTTCGAAGTCGAACTGACGGCATTATCGAGACCACAGATACGTCGCATTAGCGTAGTGTCTCTTGCGGTAAATTTTCTGTCTGCTGTGCTACAAATTTCAGACTGACAACTGAGGATTAATTTCGTAGAGGTGCTTGCAATAGATTTTACCCAAACCGATTACAACATGGACTTTTCTAGCGTCCAGTAACTTGTCAGAGAAACTGATCCCGTTATCCGCCTGTCGTCTGTAGCATTAATTCCACGCGGAGAGAGCAGATCGCAAATACGTCCTTAATCACTGTGCACAATTTCCGCGCACACAGAGACTGCAAACATTTGACGTGGCATTCAGCGCGGCCGCACTGTAATCGCAGATGGGATGAGTGCGTAGCTCGTTCCCGAGCACAATCAATTTAAATGAGACTTCCGCGACGGTGTAATGCGATCTGCTGTACGTACAAAGGAAAGCCGGAGGAATCTAAATAATGACACGCTCCCATTGTCCTACGTCGTTCAGCCGGTACGAACTTTAAACTGTGTGGCAATATATTGACGAGATACCGGAGAGGACAAAAACAGTAATACTGGCCTAATTTATTATTATTATTACAACAGCGCTACTGACTGCAGTCAGACCTTCACCAGCTCCCCGCAGAGACGTAGACGATTGCACGTACTTGCGACAGATACCAGGGGTAGTCAGCCTTTGTCACCTTCAACACTAAAGTAATGGAAAGACAGGTGGACTGTAAAGAGTTGCAGTAGAATTATGCAAATATGGGACTTCTGAAACTGTTCAGTCCTTCGTAGGGGGAGACGTAATATCGTGAGTGTGGTGCGTATCATATACAGGGTGTTACAAAAAGGTACGGCCAAAATTTCAGGCAACATTCCTCACACACAAAAAAAGAAAAGATGCTATGTGGACATGTGTCCGGAAACGCTTAATTTCCATGTTAGAGCTCATTTTAGTTTCGTCAGTATGTACTGTACTTCCTCGATTCACCGCCAGTTGGCCCAATTGAAGGAAGGTAATGTTGACTTCGGTGCTTGTGTTGACATGCGACTCATTGCTCTACAGTACTAGCATCAAGCACATCAGTACGTAGCATCAACAGGTTAGTGTTCATCACGAACGTGGTTTTGCAGTCAGTGGAATGTTTACAAATGCGGAGTTGGCAGATGCCCATTTGATGTATGGATTAGCACGGGGCAATAGCTGTGGCGCGGTACGTTTGTATCGTGACAGATTTCCAGAACGAAGGTGTCCCGACAGGAAGACGTTCGAAGCAATTGATCGGCGTCTTAGAGAGCACGGAACATTCCAACCTATGACGCGCGACTAGGGAAGACATAGAACGACGAGGACACCTGCAATGGACGAGGCAATTCTTCGTGCAGTTGACGATAACCCTAATGTCAGCGTCAGAGAAGTTACTGCTGTACAAGGTAACGTTGACCACGTCACTGTATGAAGAGTGTTACGGGAGAAACAGTTGCTTCCGTACCATATACAGCGTGTGCAGGCACTATCAGCAGCTGATTGGCCTCCACGAGTACACTTCTGCGAATGGTTCATCCAACAATGTGTCAATCCTCATTTCAGTGCAAATGTTCTCTTTACGGATGAGGCTTCATTCCAACGCGATCAAATTGTAAATTTTCACAATCAACATGTGTGGGCTCAGATGGCAACCCAGTTCTAAGCAAAGAAGGGAAGGCAGAAAGGTGGAAGGAATATATAGAGGGTTTATACAAGGGCGATGTACTTGAGGACAATATTATGGAAATGGAATAGGATGTAGATGAAGATGAAATGGGAGATACGATACTGCGTGAAGAGTTTGACAGAGCACTGAAAGACCTGAGTCGAAACAAGGCCCCGGGAGTAGACAACATTCCATTAGAGCTACTGACGGCCTTGGGAGAGCCAGTCCTCACAAAACTCTGCCATCTGATGAGCAAGATGTATGAGACAGGTGAAATACTCTCAGACTTCAAGAAGAATATAATAATTCCAATCCCAATGAAAGCAGGTGTTGACAGATGTGAAAATTACCGAACTATCAGCTTAATAAGTCACTGCTGCAAAATACCAACGCGAATTCTTTACAGACGAATGGAAAAACTCGTAGAAGGGGACCTCGGGGAAGATCAGTTTGGATTCCGTAGAAATGTTGGAACACGTGAGGCAATACTAACCTTACGACTTATCTTAGAAGAAAGATTAAGAAAAGGCAAACCTACGTTTCTAGCATTTGTAGACATAGAGAAAGCTTTTGACAATGTTGACTGGAATACTCTCTTTCACATTCTGAACGTGGCACGGGTAAAATACAGGGAGCGAAAGGCTGTTTACAATTTGTACAGAAACCAGATGGCAGTTATATGAGTCGAGGGGTATGAAAGGGGAGCAGTGGTTGGGAAAGGAGTGAGACAGGGTTGTAGCCTCTCCCCGATGTTATTCAATCTGTATATTGAGCAAGCAGTAAAGGCAACAAAAGAAAAATTCGGAGTAGGTATTAAAATTCGTGGAGAAGAAATAAGAACGTTGAGGTTCGCCGATGACGTAATTCTGTCAGAGACAGCAAAGGACTTGGAAGAACAATTGAACGAAATGAACAGTGTCTTGAAAGGAGGATATAAGATGAACATCAACAAAAGCAATACGAGGATAACGGAATGTAGTCAAATTAAATCGGGTGATGCTGAGGGAATTAGATTAGGAAATGAGACACTTAAAGTAGTAAAGGAGTTTTGCTATTTAGGGAGTAAAATAACTGATGATGGTCGAAGTAGACAGGATATAAAATGTAGACTGGCAATGGCAAGGAAAGCGTTTCTGAAGAAGAGAAATTTGTTAACATCGAGTATAGATTTAAGTGTCAGGAAGTCGTTTCTGAAAGTATTTGTATGGAGTGTAGCCATGTACGGAAGTGAAACATGGACTATAACTAGTATGGACAAGAAGAGAATAGAAGCTTTCGAAATGTAGTGCTACAGAAGATTAGATGGGTAGATCACGTAACTAATGAGGAGGTATTGAATAGGATTGGGGAGAAGAGAAGTTTGTGGTACAACTTGACTAGAAGAAGGGATCGGTTGGTAGGACATATTTTGAGGCATCAAGGGATCACAAATTAAGCATTGGAGGGCAGCGTGGAGGGTAAAAATCGTAGAGGGAGACCAAGAGATGAATACACTAAGCAGATTCAGAAGGATGTAGGTTGCAGCAGGTACTGGGAGATGAAGAAGCTTGCACAGGATAGAGCAGCATGGAGAGCTGCATCAAACCAGTCTCAGGACTGAAGACCACAACAACAACAACTACATGTGTGGGCGGACGAGAATCCGCACGCAATTGTGCAATCACGTCATCAACAGAGATTTTCTGTGAACGTTTGGGCATGCATTGTTGGTGATGTCTTGATTGGGCGCCATGTTCTTCCACCTACGTTCGATGGAGCACGTTATCGTGATTTCATACGGGATACTCTAACTGTGCTGCTAGAACATGTGCCTTTACAAGTACGCTACATGTGGTTCATGCACGATGGAGCTCCTGCACATTTCAATCGAAGTGTTCGTACGCTTCTCAACAACAGATTCGGTGACCGATGGATTGGTAGAGGCGGACCAATTACGTGGCCTCCACGCTCTCCTGCCCTCAACCCTCTTGACTTTCATTTATGGGGGCATTTGAAAGATCTTGTCTACGCAACCCCGGTACCAAATGTGCTCAATTGTGGACGGCTGTGATACAATACACCATTCTCCAGGGCTGCATCAGCGCGTCAGGGATTCCATGCGACGGAGGGTGGATGCATGTATGCTCGCTAACGGAGGACATTTTGAACATTTCCCGTAACAAAGTGTTTGAAGTCACGCTGGTACGTTCTGTTGCTGTGTGTTTCCATTCCATGATTAACGTGATTTGAAGGGAAGTAATAAAATGAGCTCTATCATGGAAAGTAAGCGTTTCCAGACACGTGTCCACATAACATATTTTCTTTCTTTGTGTGTGAGGAATGTTTCCTGAAAGTTTGGCCGTACCTTTTTGTAACACCCTGTATACTGACGAGATACCGGAGACGACAAACACAGCAATACTGGTCTAATTTGTTATTATTAGAACAGCGCTATTCCCTGACTGCAGTGAGACCTTCACCAGCTCCCCGTAGAGACGTAGACGATTGCACGTACTTGTGACACATACCAGAGGGTAGTCAACCTTTGTCATGTAGAACACTAAAGCAATGGAAAGTCAGGTGGCCTGGAAAGAGTTGCAATAGAATTGCGGACATATGGGAATTCTGAAATTGTTCAGTCATTTGTGGGGGGAGACGAAATATCGTAGGAGTGGTGCGTACCATATATGACATGTATGAAAAAGGGAACAAGAAGCATCAAAGCAGTTGTTGTGTAAATTATCAGCAGATGTTTTGGCGCTATTCTGAAAAAATACGGTGGAAAATGAGATTGGGGGAAAGATGCTAGGGGACAAGGTTGGTTTTACGGTTCTACGACCTTGTGTGAATCATATTTTTAACCTTATATAATTGAGGAGTCCTTTTCTAAAGCTCAGGAGGTACACTTAATGTTTGTAGATTTACAAGAAGCGCAGAAGTTTGTACCGATCAACGCGTTGTGGGAAGCGAGAAAGTATGTAGGTGAAATCTGGTTTCGCAGGACGGAGCTGATCAGGTTGTGGAAAGGAGCCAAGGTCAATTACTGCTGGTTATAAAACAACACACACAACTTTATTGCTCAAGCCAATGCACAGTACTCTCCTTAAAACAAGAAAGATCAATTCACGGCTGACGGCCCAAGTAATTTCTGCAGAATAAGTTTGAATGATTGCTTTTGAGACACCACGACTTAAAGTAATGGCTGAAGGCCTTACTTAAGCATAATTACAATATCTTCTCGGCTAAAGGCCGAAATAATATTTCAGATCAGCTAAGGAATTCTTTAGAAAGCCAAGCATTTACAAATTCCAGCTAAAGGCAAATTCAAGCTAATTCTTTGGTTGAAGGCCAAATAAAAAAAAAATTCTTTACATAATAAAAGAGAGGCTTTAAAGATAAGCTTTTACACAGTACAACAGAAAAATATCTTAAGAAAACTTTAAGTATCTTGTCGACTCAAGGCCCAAACAATTACTCAAGAATAAATAAAGAGAACCTTAAGATAAACATTTACAGAACATGGCTGGCCATTTCGAGAATTCAGGGTAATTAGAGTGAAACAGACAAGGATTTACATATTAAGGCAACAAATTCTGAAATAAACTCGGCTGATGGCCTAAATACAGAGCAACAAGAATCTTGAATGAAACATGGTTGAAGGCCTAATCTTAAAAGTTGTTAAGAAGTTCGGCTGAAGGCCATATAGTACACACAAAACAGACTATACTAATACACGGCTGAAGGCCTGGCACAGTACCTGCGACCAAATAAAATGACAATCACAAACAACGAACAGTGGTGCTCAGAAGTGTTGCAAGGGTCGGCCTGGGGAGGAAACTTCAACAATAGTTTAGGTGATACAGACAGCCAAGCGTAACACTAAACAATCGGGTTGCAGCAGGACCTACGGACGACTGAAGAACCAACCAAGTAATCAATTCCCTTTGTAACCTCCCCCTCACTTATCGACCTTAATGACAGTGAAAAACTAAACCGCGTGTACCTAATGGAAATTTGGGAAAAGCAATCGTCACTGAAGTTAATCTGTCGGTAACGAGGGAGGAAAGGGTTACATCTAAATGAAAGGAAAAATGCAAATGAAACTGGTGGAAATTAATTTTTGAAAAGGGGTAAAGTTAATGAAGAAAGTAAATGTGCGGCCGTTACGTTAACAATTAACTAGCGGTAATTAGATATTTGAGATTTGGGGGAAATTACGGTCGCCAGTCCTAAGGACAATTACTATAGTAACTGAAAAAGAAAGGTAATTACACATATAATCAGCACTAGAAGCGTGGCAACTGAAGGTTGACATGTGTAGTGTGAAAACTGAAAGTTTGTCAGAAGTAATAAATTTCGCTACACTCTGACTTAATTTAGCAAAAGAATTAACAAAACCGGAAAATCGAAAGTTAATTTAGTGACTGAAGTTAATAGTGAGCTTTCTTTCTGAAGCACATCGAAATTCAGTAAAATACGGTTAGTCTTGGACTACCTCAACAATCATTTCAAAAGCAACTTGAATCTACGCAATTTAGAAATAAGAGATTTTACTTTGAACTTGAATTAAATGATTCTGAACAATTAACAATAGTAAAATTTAGTACGTACCAAGCTGAGCTGCAGTCACAGGTAAGCTAAATACGGTAACAAAACTCGCACTCTTAATTTGTGCTTGTGTAATCTAAATATTGTAGCCAGCTATGAATACTTAAAGTGAACTTTAAAATTAAAGCAGTGAAATGGAATTATGCTGGCGTTTGAATTTCAACGACACTCGGGTTCATTTTGGAAAAGGAAGGGACCCTGCTTGGCAATGCAATTGGGACAATGAGCAACAAAGGTTCATGCTACGTTGCTGTAATTTTGTGATTTGAACAGTTTGAAAAGCTGAGGTCTGCCATACAGTTCTAAAACTTTACGTGCTTCCAGTCTTCCTTGTTGGTTGATTGAAAGTTTGAAGCCGTCGATCGAGGAGGTGGCGACAGTCACTTATTGTCGGCCGTCGCTGTTGCAGAAGCTGGATGTTGGCGCGCCTTCTTCTCGACACGGTCACCAGGCGAAACGGGCTCTTGATGTGCGCCAGCTAATGCTTCCCGTCCGCGACACCATGTCAGAAACTATTATCGCAAGTCGAGCGCAATTACATGCTGCCAAACTCCGAAAGCGCGGCAACTCGCGGGAGCGTCACACAACACACCTGCTCCACTGCACTACTCCAGCCAGACTCCCTCTGCCCGCGCTCCATGCGGCAGAGTTAACACTACCAAAGATGCTACACACTTTGATTCTTCACACGACCTATCGATGTAATTGTTCGATAGTTTCCCTAGGCAAGACCCAGCGTAAAAATACAAATAATATTTACGAAACAAACCAATTATACATCGACATAAGTGCATAAATATATATATATACATACATATATATATATATTGTAATTGTTTTACTATTTGTATATATATATATATATATATATATATATATATATATATATATATATACGCAAATAGTACAACAATTACAATATATAAAGAAACAGAAATGTCATATATTCAGGTAGCAAAAATAAGGAAAACAAATTATAGTACAATAGATGGAAATAGGAGGATATGCATTTCCGGCGTTACACCTTCCACCCGACCAACAACACGACAACCAAAGGTACCAGCGAAGACGAGGATTGCAGCAGGATTATGTCTTAGTAACTGGCGTATAAATATAGTCAAGGTACAATAAACACTCAAAGGGAACAGGAGAACAGCACCAAGCTGTGGAACTACACTCCGTGCCCGACAGCATGAACACGGCGAGGAAAACTCACTGTCGCAAAACAAAACTAACGACCAGGGCAGGTAATCAGAACGTTAACTGCCACAAGGCACAAGATACCGTTGGTGCACTTGACTAATAAATTATAATCATTTCAAAGGTTAAACACCATACAGGGAGATGGCTGCAAAATTTTGCCGACTCCAACACTCCACCACGTTGTTGCTTGCGGGGACAGCCCTGGATGCAACAATCGGCAATCAACGAAGAGATGTCACAGCAGTTGAGCTTTCATGACAGGTTGACTGATAACTCAACTCCAGCATGCAGGTGCGGTGGGTGACGAACTTGGCAGCTCTCGCAGCTAGTGCCACACAACTCTGACCTCGCGTGCACGCCGCAGAGACTTCCTCACTGCTCCGCCGCAACCGACCAACTGCCACACACACACCATGACACGGAAATACAGCGGCCACGCCAAAGAAGGTACAGCAGTACTAGTATCGATAAACGCTGCTGCTGCCACTGATGAAGGGAAGTGAGCAACTCGCTCATATAGTAAACGAGGGAGGAATAAGATGCGACTCGATGGTGACAAAATGCCGAAAAGCAAAACCCGGCATTAACGCGAGCTGCCTACTGCGCAGTAGGTGTAGAAGCACAGAAAATATCGCTAATTCGGAGAATATAGCAGCTATCGTATGCAGTAATTAAAGTTGGGACAAAATTGAGTGAGACATTCGAAACATCGAAAGGTCTCAGACAGGGCAGCAGAATATCGCCAACGCTGTTTAAAACAAACTGTGGTCAAGAAAGTCATGGGGGCGCCACCAAATACGAGGTGCGGCTAGAAAAAAACCGGACTGATGCTGGAAAAAACATTTATTTACAATTATTTACAATTTCATGTTATCTCCTTCAGTGTACTCTCCTCCTCGGTCTCTACACCGCTCCATACGAATTTTCCACTGTTCATAGCAATGCTGCAGATCATTTTCGGTAAGTCCATACATTACTTCCGTCGCTTTTTCTTTTACTGCTTTAACAGTCTCAAATCTAGTTCCTTTCAAAGCTGACTTGACTTTAGGGAAAAGAAAAAAGTCACAGGGGGCCAAATCAGGTGAGTAGGGTGGATGATCTAAGATGGGAATGTTGTGTTTTGCCAAAAACGTCTTCACTGACAACGCACTGTGAGCTGGGGCATTGTCTTGGTGAAGGATCCATGACTTTTTTCTCCACAAATCGTTCCGTTTTCTCCGTACTCGCTCACGTAGGGTAGCCAGGACGCTAATGTAGTAATGCTGATTCACTGCTTGTCCCTCTGGTACCCAATCAATGTGCACAATCCCTTTGATGTCAAAAAAACAATCATCATTGCCTTGAATTTAGATTTTGACATTCGTGCTTTTTTTTGTCGTGGAGAACCAGGATTTTTCCAATGCATCGATTGGCGTTTAGTTTCGGGATCGTAAGTAAAAAACCACGATTCATCACAAGTAATAACATTTTGTAAGAAGGTGGGATCACTTTCAGTGTTTTCCAGGATGTCAGAACAAATCATTCTTCGGCGTTCCTTCTGTTCAATTGTGAGACACTTTGGAACCATTTTTGAACACACTTTGTTCATGTTGAAACTTTCATGAAGAATCTGCCTAACGCTTTCCTTGTCAACTCCTGTTAACTCAGACGCTGCTCTGATTGTTAAACGGCGATCTTGTCGAACAAGTTTACCGATTTTTTCAATGTTTGCATCAGTTTTTGCTGACAATGGTCTGCCAGTGCGAGTGTCATCACTGGTGTCTTCGCGGCCATCTTTAAATCGTTTAAACCACTCAAACACTTGTGTTCGCGATAAACAATCATCGCCGTACACTTGTTGTAACATTACAAACGTTTCACTTGCAGATTTTCCTAGTTTGAAACAAAATTTGATGTTAACACGCTGTTCTTTCTGTACATTCAACATTTTCCGACGCACGGACAAAACGTCAACTACTTAAAACAGACGTCACGGGCAGACTGAGTGCAGGAGGCAGATGAAACTCGAGCAGTAGGCGGAGCGAGAGTCACGTGACAGGCCACGCGACTTTCAGCCTTATTGCATTCGTTTTATTGTTTCACCAGTACTAGTCCGGTTTTTTTATAGCCACACCTCGTATCCTGTCAGACCATCTTTTGCCAGGGGTAGCGCAGCATCTAGACATGGCGTGAAATCAAAAAGTCATTGGAAATGCCCTACAGAAATAGCTATCCTTAACTGCAGAACTGATGCAGATGCACGATCTTGTGTACATATGACCTCTCGGTCATGTTCCACAAATATTCGATGGAATTCACGTCGAGCGGTCTGGGTGGCCAAGCCATTCTCTCGAACCGTCCAGCATGTTCTCCGCACCAATTACGAACGGTTGTGAACCAGTGACATGGTGCAGTGCCATCCATAAAATTTCCATCTTTGTTTGGAAACATGAATTCGACGAATGGCTGCAAATGCTCCCCAAATTGCAGAATGTAACAATTTCCAGTCAATGGTCAATTCAGTTGGACCAGAAATTCCAGACCCAGCCCATTCCATGTAAACACAGCCCACACCATTGAGGAGCCAACAGCAGGTTGCAGAGGGTCAATGGCTTGGTTGTGTATGCGCCACACTATTGCCAACTGGCATCAGGACTCACCACACCAGGCCACGGTTTTCCGCTCATCTAGGGTGAAACGGTATGATCACGAACCCAGGAGAGGCGCTGCAGGCGATGTCACGCTGTTAGTAGGGGTACTCGCGTCGCTCGCCTGCTGCCACAGCCCACTGACGCCAAATTTTGCCGCACTGTCCTAGCGGATACGTTTTCCGCACGTCTCACACTGTTTACTGCGGTTACGTCATTTAGCGTTGCTCGCCTGTTAACACTGACAACTCTACACAAACGCAGCTCCTCTCGGTCGTTAAGTGAAGGCCACCGGTCAGTGCGTTATCTATTGTGAGAGGCAATGCCTGAAATTTTACATTCTCGTCACACTTTTGAATCTGTAGATGTCGGAATGTTGGATTCCTTAACGATTTCCGAAACACAATGTCCTATACGTCTAGCTCCAACCACCACTCCGCTTTCGAAGTCTTAATCCTCGTTGTGTGGCCGCAGTAACTTCAGAAACCCTTCCAGACGGATCACCTGAGTACATACGATAACTCGGCCTATGAACTGCCGTTTTGTGTCTTCCTTATGCGGTACTACCGCCATCTAAATACAGGGTGTTTCAAAAATGACCGGTATATTTGAAACGGCAATAAAAACTAAACTAGCAGCGATAGAAATACACCGTTTGTTGCAATATGCTTGGGACAACAGTACATTTTCAGGCGGACAAACTTTCGAAATTACAGTAGTTACAATTTTCAACAACAGATGGCGCTGCAAGTGATGTGAAAGATATAGAAGACAACGCAGTCTGTGGGTGCGCCATTCTGTACGTCGTCTTTCTGCTGTAACTGTGTGCTGTTCACAACGTGCAAGTGTGCTGTAGACAACATGGTTTATTCCTTAGAACAGAGGATTTTTCTGGTGTTGGAATTCCACCGCCTAGAACACAGTGTTGTTGCAACAAGACGAAGTTTTCAACGGAGGTTTAATGTAACCAAAGGACCGAAAAGCGATACAATAAAGGATCTGTTTGAAAAATTTCAACGGACTGGGAACGTGATGGATGAACGTGCTGGAAAGGTAGGGCGACCGCGTACGGCAACCACAGAGGGCAACGCGCAGCTAGTGCAGCAGGTGATCCAACAGCGGCCTCGGGTTTCCGTTCGCCGTGTTGCAGCTGCGGTCCAAATGACGCCAACGTCCACGTATCGTCTCATGCGCCAGAGTTTACACCTCTATCCATACAAAATTCAAACGCGGCAACCCCTCAGCGCCGCTACCATTGCTGCACGAGAGACATTCGCTAACGATATAGTGCACAGGATTGATGACGGCGATATGCATGTGGGCAGCATGTGGTTTACTGACGAAGCTTATTTTTACCTGGACAGCTTCGTCAATAAACAGAACTATCGCATATGGGGAACCGCAAAGCCCCATGTTGCAGTCCCATCGTCCCTGCATCCTCAAAAAGTACTGGTCTGGGCCGCCATTTCTTCCAAAGGAATCATTGGCCCATTTTTCAGATCCGAAACGATTACTGCATCACGCTATCTGGACATTCTTCGTGAATTCGTGGCGGTACAAACTGCCTTAGACGACACTGCGAACACCTCGTGGTTTATGCAAGATGGTGCCCGGCCACATCGCACGGCCGACGTCTTTAATTTCCTGAATGAATATTTCGATGATCGTGTGATTGCTTTGGGCTATCCGAAACATACAGGAGGCGTCGTGGATTGGCCTCCCTATTCGCCAGACATGAACCCCTGTGACTTCTTTCTGTGGGGACACTTGAAAGACCAGATGTACCGCCAGAATCCAGAAACAATTGAACAGCTGAAGCAGTACATCTCATCTGCATGTGAAGCCATTCCGCCAGACACGTTGTCAAAGGTTTCGGGTAATTTCATTCAGAGACTACGCCATATTATTGCTCCGCATGGTGGATATGTGGAAAATATCGTACTATAGAGTTTCCCAGACCGCAGCGCCATCTGTTGTTGAAAATTGTAACTACTGTAATTTCGATAGTTTGTCTGCCTGAAAATGTACTGTTGCCCCAAGCATATTGCAACAAACGGTGTATTTCTATCGCTGCTCGTTTAGTTTTTATTGCCGTTTCAAATATACCGGTCATTTTTGAAACACCCTGTATGTGTACATTGCTGGACCATGACTTTCAGTGTACGTAGTTCTAGAGAGTGGAATACATCTGCAATAGAAATTGGCCGAGACTGGGACCGCATCTACACCAGGAAGTATCCCAGAGTCGGGATGCATGCATCCTGACTCGTTATGTCATTGAGACCTGGTACCAACGAAGGTAGGATTGGGTTACGATTGTGGGCGAGGCCGTAATCAATTACTATTGGTTAGTTTATTTTTCAGTCATGTACATTTTATTTGAAAACAAGAAGAAATAAAAGGTGACATAAATTAATAAGTGTTCCATGGCTGAAGGCCTGACTAGCAATCCTTAATAACCAGTTTAACATCTTCAAACTTGAAATTACAGTTATTAAATTTTTTTTAAACAATCATCAAATCTGACGAAACCAAGGGGGAGGAGGGGAAACAGATGATGTTCCAAGGATTGACCTGAGAAAGTCCCTTAAAACTTTGCAAGCGATAAGACAGGTAGCCTGGAGTTGCATTCACTTCACAAGATAACATAGACTAGTGGCAGTTTAAACGCATGACCAATAATCATTTGATGAATCTACCTAATGTCCGATGACCAATGCAACGCTGGAAAACACACCCAAGCTGGAACCGGCAGTCAGCACCAAGTCTTCAGACTCTGGTGTTTAGAACATCTGGAAGCAGAAAGGAACCACTACCACCAGACTAGGAAAAAAAAAAAAAAACGCCACCTGGCACACAAATCAAGGAGGCTGTGTAACTACACGCCTTACCGGACAGCAGCGGCAAGACGAGGAACAGTACACTGCCGTAACATACACTAAGCTCCAGGGCAGGTAGCTGGGGCGTTAGTGGCCACTAGGTAGGATAAATACCACCGGTTGAACTTCACAAATAATAACACATAGAATGCAACAATTAATAGGTGGAGGAAGGCTAATTAGGTTCGCCTTCCCCAAGCGTTCCACTCGCTGCTCAGCGTCTCAGCAACACTGCGAGCAGCAACACGCAAGCAAATGTCGAGGTCTCACAGTGGTGGAGGTTTCACTGCTTGAATTAAGGTCCACTCAACTTAAACTTCCTGGGTCCAGTTGACAACGAGGTTGTACCCCTCGCGACTACAGCCCTTCCATCCGGCAGTGCCGGTGTGCCGCCAGTGGTCCTGGCGTTTTCTAGCGCTGTGCGGACCTGGCTGATCGCCCGTCCCCAACCGAACAGCCGACTCACACGACACGGAAACACCACAACGTCGCCCCAAAGATAGTACCACCGTTACTAGGTATCGGTAACCGCCGCTGCTGCCACTAGCGGACAGACAATGCTTGCGAATGGAGTGGCGCCAATGAACAGAAGAAGAAGAAGAAGAAGAAGAAGAAGACAACAACTGTAACTATACAAACTAAACGGTGCCAACCTAGCAAAAGCACGAACGCGAGCCCCAGCACGGCTCACTCATGCTGGACGACATGACAAATGGTTTGTCTCAGGTTATATGAAATGAATCACATATCATGTTACAAAGACGCCCATGTATGGCATTTGGGGGACAATGGGAATGGAGTAATTTTTAAATAATTGGATGGCCAATGGCGATTTGTAAGCCGCCATACAAAAGTCCAATATCTAACCCTGTTAGGAGCCTGCATAATACGGGCTGTTAACTCAATTTCTTGACTCCACCATCCATTTTCCCTTTCTCTGGGAGCTAGGTGGTGGTGGTGGTGCTGGTGGTGGTGGTGGTGGTGGTGGTGGTGGTGAAGCTGCCAGTCAATGCGAAAAGCTAGTTCCCTTCGTTTACCCCTGTAACTCTGTCGACGGCATATTCTCTTTTTTTGTGTTATGACGTGAGCATTTTTTCATTCCGATACTGTATCTACCCAAGAACTGTAGTGTATGTATGACATTGCATCCGTCGTTGCGAGCGATCCGAAAAATCAAGTTTTCCAAGATCGCTGGTAATTATTTTTACTGCTGTTACCAGTTTTGGCAGATCTACACTGTCATCGTCGGATGTTGTAACATTACTAGATGTGCTTGTTTTTCAGAACACTGAAATTCGCATAATGATGTTGCGTCAGATTGTAATAAAAACTGGCTGCACACATAAGGATGTCACAAATAAAAACAAAATATCACACAAGTAAAACATAAAACACGTTGTGCTGATGTCCAGCATACGTTAATCACGTGACACCATAATGGCGACTTACCTAGTACGATTTTGCACAGATGAATCTCGCCATTGCGGCGTTAAGTGATTAGTGTACGCTGGGACATCAACGCAACACGTTTTAACTGTGTGGTATTTTGTGACATACTGGGGATCGCTGTCATGTTTTATTATAATTTGACGGTACATCACTATGTGACTTCCAATGTTGTAAAAAACAAGTACATCTTCATCTTCATCTTCTCCTCCTCCTCCGTGTATAAAAGGCAATGTCTTATCACGGCCCAGTCCAAATCACCAAGGACAGGAACTTGAAATTTGGAGAAGCTCTCATAATGTAGGCATCGTTTAAGAAGGGATTTTTTGAAGTCGAACCCGAAGGGTGTGAAATAGGGGATGAAAGTTTTTTTTTTAATGTTGCTATTAAGGTATTTTTGACACTAGACCTACGAAAACTGGTATTTGGTTTCACAGTCGGGAAACAAAGTATACATGTTTCAGCATTTTTGAAATTCTACCACAAAGTGTCCAATATGCTACTCCAGGAGGGCGTAAAATGAATGTGCCCGACGGAGAATAACAAATGCTAAAAAGATGATTTGACCCAGTCTGACTAAGCTCAGTGGAAATAAACTAACGTGATCACGGCTGTTTAGCTTTTATAGCCCTAATAAGCCGAAGCAATTTGCGATATCACCGTATGTTATGCGTCCGGTGCTTCGAAGTGATGGTTGTCGTATGCATTTGCGGCGATGGAAGAACTGCAGTCACAAATATACTCTTTGAAACACTAGGGCGGCGGAAGGCCGTCCTCTGACTAATATGCTCTAATACTGTACTCCTCTCTGTGTTCTACAGACGAGAAACGCGAACTCCCAGTCACAAGGGCGGAGTTCAGATAACGTCTCAACGTAAGTATAGGCAGAGGAAGTGCTCTCAATTACTGAACGCTGCGTACTCGACGACGACTTCCAACCCGGAGGTGAAGTCCAGAATCGTATAGGTTCGCAACAGTACAGTTCCTAACTGTTCTAGCTATAAACTATACCGAGAGCAAATACAGCAAGTCCGTCTGTACCAACAAGAGCTGTTATCGAGCGACCGTCACACACGGGCGCTTACAACGGAAGATCTCGTCTCTCCACAGCTGGCCTCCCAGCAAGGCTCGGCACCCCACCCTCGTAATTCCGAAAACGAATCATATTCCCGAAACCACGGAATATTCTCCCTCTCTACAGATTCTTCCGAACGCCAACCGACCATACTTTAGTCTTTTGTCGCTCAGCGTGGAAAGTTTGTGGGGAAAAACCTATACACATACAATGGTATGCTTCTGAGTAAAAATCCTTGGAAATAATCCAGCCTGCATGGTTTCCGAGGTGACGCTTCTTCGTTCCCTCAGCTGCATTCAAGATTGTCGTAGTTTCCGAAGCATAATCCTCCTCGTTCGGCTATAAGACCGGCCGGTCGCGACTCTATAGTGCTCCAGCGCTTAGGTGCTACGACGTCCGTCTGTCTTGCTATTTCCTGTGTTTAAGTAGGACCAACACACGTGTGTGGGCCTTGCACCCAGGGCTTGAGTTAGCCTGCCGTTTCATTTCCACTGGACTTCCAGGCTCTACTAGTATAGGCAATCATTCATTACGCCGTTTTTACAATAAAGACACTCCGCCACCATCCATGCAATAAGCGTTAACAATTATTTACAAGGTGTACGTGACAATGTCAGTCTCCTTTATATATTCATATATACGGTGTACAGCCTATCACATGATACCTAATTGTGTTTGTAAATCACGGCAAAGTATGTCGATGAGTTCTTGTAAGGTGCAAAATTATAGCCACGTTACAAGTGAAGTAAAATAGTGTGGGAAATACATAATTACTAAAGGATTTTAGGGTACATCAATAACAATTGGTAACTGACTTCTCGGTTAGAAATTAAAAAAAAGAAAAAGCGTATTTCTGGAAATTCAACCTCTAGGTGAGTGCAATAGGGGATGAAAATTTTAAACCAGATGTTTCGTTACATAGCAAAATTCAAATCTAAATTTATCAAAATTGGTATCTCACTTCTTGGTTAGATATGACGGAATATTTGTTAGGGGATGAAAGTTGCTATGCAAATATCTCCCCAGGAAGACAGAAGGTATGATTGAGAAACGCTTTGGTTTCAAGTTACCAGAATCGCTTTCTGGTCAGAATTACATTCGGATCAGTGCATTCTTATATGGTCTTAATTAGAGTGAAAAGCTCAGAAAGTGTTGCCATTTGTGAACGTAAAAATTTGATTAAATAAAAAAATCTCTCTGCGGGCCATACAATCCACGCGAGTGAAGCAGCGGGCGCTAAAGTAGTCTAATAATGAAACTTCCTGGCAGATTAAAACTGTGCGCCGGACCGAGACTCGAAATCGGGACCTTTGCCTTTCGCAGGCAAGTGCTCTACCAACTGAGCTACCCAAGCACGACTCTCGCCCCGTCCTCACACCTTTAATTCCGCCAGTGCCTCGTCTTCTACCTCCCAAACTTAACAGAAGCTCTGCTGCTCCTGGTAGAGCACTTGCCCGCGAAAGGCAAAGGTCTCGAGTTCGAGTCTCGGTCCGGCACACAGTTTTAATCTGCCAGGAAGTTTCACACCAGTGCACACTCCGCTGTAGAGTGAAAATTTCATTCTAGTCTAATAATTTTATACGACCTGATGATGACAGCGTAAATGTATCGAAACCGTTAATAGTAATAAAAAGAATTACTAGCAATTATCGGAAACTTGATTCTTCTAGAATAATATAAAATTTCGTTACTCGCTATTCTTCACCGTGCACTTTTGAGACTATCGGTGCTTATTTCGCTTGACTGAATTAAACTTGCCACGGGACAAAGTCCATAAATACAGATCGGAGTGAGGCTGTAAGCTTACAGTATGCAGGGAGAGAGGAAGGGGTTACTCGGGAAAGAGCACTGGTTGGTTGATTTGGGGCATGGGACGAAACAGAGAGGTCATAAGTCTCATCGTATTAGGGGCGGATGGGGAAGCAAGTCGGCCGCGCCCTTTCAAAGGAGCCATCCCGGCATTTGCTGAAGCGATTTAGGGAAATCACGGAAAACCTGAATAAGAATGGCTGGTCGCGGGGTGGAAGCGTCGTCCTTGCCAATTCCAGTCCAGTGTGCTAACCACTACGCCACCTCGCTCGGTGGGAAGCAGGACGGACGCAACTTCAATAAAGCACAGTGCCATCTAGTATGCACCAAGAGAATCTGATATGAGAGCAGCAGCAGCGCAGACCGGCGCTGAACAAACGTCACACACGCACGCAGTCTGCCCTGAGCCGCCAGCGACACAGAGGGAAGCCGGGATTATGAGTGGATAAGCGGCAAGTTCAGACGAGGGAGGCCCACACTGTGCAAATGAGGCTACCACCGACCGCCCCCGCCTGGGACAGGTGCAAACACCAACACCACAGCCTCTGAGCCAACTCGCCGCCCCCCCCCCTCCCCCCCACACACACCACCAGCCCTCCACTGTGCTCCACGCTCAGTTTGCCTACTGCCTCCTCCTGCTCGCTTTTCTACATTTGTGAGGTGCAAATAAAAGTAATGAGCCGTCCCTCGCTTGCCGAAATACAGCCAAGCTGCAGCTCCCTTTGCGTCATATTCTACCTCCGTCTTTATTTTTAAGTCCACCTCTTCTACAAGCCGTCTATTAAGCTTCAATCCCCCGTTTTCACAAATCGCCCTCCCACTTTTTAGCCCCTCCCCGATGTCATTTAATCTCTATATTGAGCAAGCAGTAAAGGAAACAAACAAAAAAATTCGGAGTAGGTATTAAAATCCATGGAGAAGAAATAAAAAAACTTTCAGGTTTGCCGATGACATTGTAATTGTGTCAGAGACAGCAGAGGACTTGGAAGAGCAGCTGAACAGAATGGACAGTGTCTTGAAAGGAGGATATAAGATGAACATCAACAAAAGCAAATGAGGATAATGGAATGTAGTCGAATTAAATCGGGTGATGGTGAGGGAATTAGATTAGGAAATGAGACACTTAAAGCAGTAAAAAAGTTTTGCTATTTGGGGAACAAAATAACTGATGATGGTGGAAGTAGAGAGGATATAAAATGTAGACTGGCAATGGCAAGGAAAGCGTTTCTGAAGAAGAGAAATTTGTTAACATCGAGTATAGATTCAAGTGTCAGGAAGTCCTTCCTGAAAGTATTTGTATGGAGTGTAGCCATGTATGGATGTGAAACGTGGACGGTAAATAGTTTGGTCAAGAATTGAATAGAAGCTTTCGAAATGTGGTGCTACAGAAGAGTGCTGAAGATTATATGGGTACATCACATAAGTAATGAGGAGGTATTGAATAGAATTGGGGAGAAGAGGAGTTTGTGGCACAACTTGACTAGAAGAAGGGATCGGTTGATAGGACATATGCTGAGGCATCAAAGGATCACCAATTTAGTACTGGAGGGCAGCGTGGAGGGTAAAACTCGTAGAGGGAGACCAAGAGATGAATACAATAAGCAGATTCAGAACGATGTAGGTTGCAGTAGGTACTGGGAGATGATGAAGCTTGCACAGGATAGAGTAGCATGGAGAGCTGCATCAAAGCAGTTTCAGCACTGAACACCACGACAACAACTACAACTTACTCTTATGACGTAAGTTTTCCTATAGCGATGTTCTGTGGATGCAGACTTAATTTTAGCATTGACATTAACGATTCTATTACACATGGTAATGGTTGGCTTACAGTGGCTATTGTACGAGGCAGTACAGGAGTTCCTAACGTGCCTGGCCTTGAAAGTTTTGTAGACAGAGACATTATTGCCTACCGTACCTATCATATTGGTGAACTTGCAAATAAAGACTTTGGTAAATCTGTGTATATGTCACCTTCTGCATTCTGGAAAGACTGTAAAAAATTTCCGGGGTATGTGATGCCCATGAACATAAGAAAAAGCAATACGAGGACAATGCAGTTTCAGTACTGTCAACATAGTAGCTAAGTCAGCAATCGTGATAATCTAATACATAAGAAACTATCAGCCTCGATTGCGGTAATGAAACCAACATTTACCTAGGTTTCAGCGCAAGTAATTGAGCCTCTTCAGAAGATAAACCAGATTCTGTAATATGTTTATGTTGTGTGCATAGTTCCGTGTAGTCATTGCGTACACAACTTTCCCACTAGAGCGCACCCCGCTAAGCACAACAGTGCAGGCGCAGCACTCGTCCGTCTCCGCACTACGAGATGGCGCTGCCTTAGAGACGGACCAAATTCTGCTTCCGCCGATCTGCGTATTAATATGTAACGCAGCCAATGAGACTGCTGCTAATGTAGAACCTTTTCTCCTAGTGGATCACACTCGCGCATTGATACATCAATGCGCCAGGTATTATAATGAGTGTACAGACCTCCGATTAGTCAGTCTGCATTTGTCTGCAACAGTTATAGTCAAGATTCAGACTGCGCCTAATAAGATTACCATATTTCTGCACATAGCCACGAAAATAAATGTATAGACACTTTTGTCAAGTATCAGAGATATATGTGAGAATAAGATTAACGTACCAATACCAAAGGAACTTCAGATTGTCAATTGTAAATAGCATCCAGAACCAAGTTAACTAATTTTTATGCTTGTTATTATTTTAATAAATGTGTGTGAAAATTAATCAAGTTCTGCTTAAAGTTGGTCACCGTCAATCTGCTACTCTAAGCGTCCAAGTGGCATTTCTATCGTCTAACCAAACGGCAGAAGATAAACACGCCACGATAACACCACAAGACATGTTGCTGACAGTCGCCTAATTCGTTAGAGCGACAAGTCGAATAAGCTGATGGTGTGTGTACCGAAGGTCTTACACTACGCTCACCACAGTTTATGAGGTCATGGTCTAGAAATAAAACTAAAACAGCCTGAATAGGCTTACCTAAGTACCGCATTATTAAAATGTGTCTATGCCTATTCAGGCTGTTTTAGTTTTATTTCTAGACCATGCCCTCGTAGACATACTATAGAATCAGGTTTATCTTCTGAAGAAGGCTCACTTACTTGGGCTGAAACCTAGGTAGAGGTTGGTTTCATTACCGGAATCGTGGCTGATATTTCTTATGCATTACAATGCAATTTAGTCCAATTAAATCAGGTGATGCTGAGGGAATTAGATTAGGAAATGAGATATTTAAAGTAATAGACGAGTTTTGCTATTTGGGCAGAAAAATAACTGATAATGGTCGAAGTAGAGAGGATATAAAATATAGACTGGTAATGGCAGGGAAAGCGTTTCTGAAGAAGAGAAATTTGTTAACATCGAGTATAGATTTGTCAGGAAGTTGGGATATTTTTCGCTGTGGCCCCCAGTATTTTATCTCGCCAGAAGCTCGCCTTCATGCGGCTTGATATACGTGAAATAGCGTATGGTACAAAAGTGGATTGAGTTACGAGCGACAGATGGTACAGTATGTAACGTGAGAGAGTCCGCCAGTTGTACTAAACTTGCTTCTGTTTGGTCGGTACATTCGGGTGTTTGGTGCCAAAACGCCAAAACGCCTAACTAATCTTATTAATTATTTATATTCTTTTCATTGTATTTAACTCAGTTTTCAGTATGACAATCTCTCGTGGTTACCCTACGAGTCTACCGTTTTTATTAAATGTCACTAGTTTTGAGAAACATAAGAGTAATGATATTACAACCGAAGTGTTTCGGACACCTTCAGGTGGCTTTGGCGGGCCTGGGAGACGAAGTACTTCGGTTGCGCTAGTCACACTGTTTCGGGTGTTCTTCAGAGCCGCACATGTCTCTCTATTTCAGAATGACATGTCGTACTCGATATCGGAAGTTGACAGAAAAGTTACCATACTATTAAGAAAGCCATGTCGAGTGTTGCAGAAGACAGTGTAAAAAGTGATACTTTGAAACAGAAACAGAGAGCATGTATTAATGAGAGGTGACGCCTACAATCATTGTCAGTACTACAGATCTTGCCCTCTGTAGATACAGGGACTAACCTGGGCACCCAAAAAAAAAAAAAAGTCAAAACACAAACACGGGTTGAAGTTCTCTGCTGAAGAAGATCCCACGACTGACGAGCAACACAACTTCAGAAGATGACAGTTTGGTTAATAATGATGATGATGATGATGATGATGATGATGATGACGGGTTTATGGGGCGCTCAACTGCACGGTCATCAGCGTCTCTACACAGTCCCAATTTTTTACACAGTCATAATTTTTTACACAGTCCCACACAGTCCCATTTTTTTTATATAGTCCCAATTTTTTTTACACAGTCCCAATTTTTTTTACACAGTCCCAATTTTTTTTACACAGTCCCAATTTCTTTTAAACAGTCCCAATTTCTTTTAAACAGTCCCAATTTCTTTTACACAGTCCCAATTTCTTTTACACAGTCCCAATTTCTTTTACACAGTCCCAATTTCTTTTACACAGTCCCAATTTCTTTTACACAGTCCCAATTTCTTTTACACAATCCCAATTTCTTTTACACATTCCCAATTTCTTTTACACATTCCCAATTTCTTTTACACAGTCCCAATTTCTTTTACACAGTCACAATTTTTTTACAGTCACAATTTTTTTACACAGTCACATTTTTTTTTACACAGTCACAATTTTTTTACACAGTCACAATTTTTTTACACAGTCCAAATTTTTTTACCCAGTCCCAATTTTTTTACACAGTGCAATCTAGTCACTGTCACGAATGATGATGAAATCATAATACAAACGCCCAGTCCCCGGGCAGAGAAAATCCCCAGCCTGGCCAGGAATGGCATCTGGGACCCAGTGATACAGAGGCACCAACACTGGCTACTAGAGCAGGAGTTACAGACAAAGGTTGGTGGAAAGAACTGTTACGGACTCATTATTCCATCTCCACAGATCTCTGCAGCTTCCAGATCTGAGTTCCAACACGACAGTGTACAATTTTACAAAGTCTTTTCCGAAAGTATTTGTATGGAGTGTAGCCATGTATGGAAGTGAAACATGGACGATAAATAATTTAGACGAGAAGAGAATAGAAGCTTTAGAAATGAGGTGCTACAGAAGACAGCTGAAGATAAGATGGGTAGATCATGTAACTAATGAGGTGGTACTGAATGGAATTGGGGAGAAGAGGAATTTGTGGCACAACTTGAGAGAGCAAGAGATGAATACAGAAAGAAGATTCAGAAGGATGTAGGTTGCAGTAGCCACTCCTTCCGATCTCACCATGTAAGCGTAGAAAGGTTGTGGAATTATTTGAAAGAGAGCAATTGAGAGATATATACCACATAAATTAATAACTTACGGCACTGATCCCCCATGGTACACAAAACTGGTCAGATCGGTGTTGCAGAAGCAGCGAAGAAAGCATGCCATATTTAAAAGCACGCAAAATCCTGAACACTGGCAAAGTTTAGCAGAAGTTCGAAATATATCGCGTACTTCAATGCGAGATGCTTTGAATAATTTCCACAACGAAACTCTGTCTCGGGAGCTGGCAGAAAAACCAAAGAGATTCTGGTCATAAAGAAAGCACACCAGTGGAAAGACACCCAATCAATACCTTCACTGCGCGATAACAACGATGAAGTCACTGATAACAGTGCCACCAAAGCAGAGTTATTAAACACAGTTTTCCGAAACTCCTTTACCAAAGAACGCGAAATAAACATTCCTCAGTTCCAATCAAGAACGCCGGCCGGTGTGGCCGAGCGGTTCTAGGCGCTTCAGTCTGGAACCGCGCGACCGCTACGGTCGCAGGTTCGAATCCTGCCTCGGGCATGGATGTGTGTGATGTCCTTAGATTAGTTAGGTTTAAGTAGTTCTAAGTTCTAGGGGACTGATGACCTCAGATGCTAAGTCCCATAGTACTCAGAACCATTTGAACCAATCAAGAACAACAGCCAAGATGAGAAACATAGACGTAGGTATCATCGGTGTAGCTAATCAGCTTGAATCACTTAATAAAGACAAGGCCTCCGGCCCAGATTGTATACCAGTCAGGTTCCTCTCAGAGTATGCTGATACATTAGCTATATGTGTAGCAGTTATATACATTCGCTCGCTCACAGAAAGATCCGTACCTAAATACTGGAAAATTGTTCAAGTCACACCAATACCCAAAAAGGGAAGTAGGAGTAATCCGTTGAATTTTAGGTTCATATCAGTAACGTCGATTTGCCGTAGGTTCTTGCAACGTATACTGTATTCGAACGTTATGAAGTTCCTCGAAGAAAAATTATTGACACATAGTCAGCACCAATTCAGAAAATATCATTCTTGCGAAACACAACTAATGAGTGCTATCGACAGGGGATGTCAAATTGATTCCATGTTTTTAGATTTCCAGAAGGCTTTCGACACCGTTCCTCACAAGCCGTCTTTTAACCAAACTGCGTGCCTAAGGAACATCGCCTCAGTTGTGCGACTGGATTCGTTATTTCCTGTCAGAAAGGTCACAGTTGGTAGTAATAGACGGATTGTCATCCAGTAAAACAGAAGTAATATCCGGCGTTGTCCTAAGAAGTGTTATAGGCCCTCTATTGTTCCTGATCCGTATTAACGACATAGGAGACAATCTGAGTAGCCGTCTTAGATTGTTTGCAGATGATGCTGTCATTTACCGTCTTGTGAAGTCATCAGATGACCAAAACGAATCGCAAAATGATTTAGATAGGATATCTGTATGGTGCGAAAAGTGGCAATTGACGTTGAACAAAGTAAAGTGTGAAGTTATTCATATGAGTACTAAAAGAAATCCGCTAAATTTCTATTATGGGATAAGTCATACAAAGCTGAAAGCTGTAAAATCAACTTACTTAGGGATTACAATTACAAATAATCTAAATTGGAATGATCACATAGATAACATTGTGGGTAGCGCAAACCAAAGACTGCAATTCATTGGCAGAACACTTAGAAGGTGCAACAGGTCTGCTAAAGAGACAGCTTACATCACGCTTGTCCGCCCTATTCTGGATTACTGCTGTGCGGTGTGGGATCCGCATCAGGTGGGACTGACGGATGACATCGAAAAAGTACAAAGAAGGGCAGCTCGTTTTGTATTATCGGGAAATAGGGGAGATAGTGCCACAGACATAAATGCGTTAATTGGAGTGGCAATCATTAAAGCAAGACATTTTTCGTTGCGACGAGTTCTCATGAAATTTCAATCACCAGTTTTCTCCCCCGATTGCGAAAGCATTCTATTGGCACCCACCTACATAGGGAGAAACGATCATCACGATAAAATAAGAGAAATCAGGGCTCGCACAGAAAAATTTAAATGCCGTTTTTCCCGGTCGCCGTTCGACAGTAGAAAGACAGCTTGAAGGTGGTTCATTGAACCCTCTGCCAGGGACTTTATTGTGAATATCAGAGTAATCACGTAGATGTAGATATTATTACTTTTATGTTGTAATTTCTTGTACTGACACGTTCCATGACCTTGGCGATTTGTTCCTCACTTTGGTCGTACGGAACTTGACGTGTAAATAAATAAAGAAATGGGGTGGGAGGAAATGGAGATAATTGCAGTACCTATTAGACAAGTGTGCGTCGTGTTTTCTTTCTTTTCCATTTAACAAGACAGTCACAGCAACGAGTGGCTAGGTACAGTTAGTAATAGTAATATTTCAGTATCAAACATGCCTTTTCCATTCTTTTGCAAGATTCGTTTCTATATTTATTAGCTAACAGCAGCAACACCCGTTATTTTACAATGTTGCGGTTATGATGGCAGTATTTCATCGAAGCTAAGAATGTTTTCTTCATAATTGTTGAATCATTTTATCATCACATAGGCACATGAGAGGACATTCACTTCGCCCACAGCTAATTTTTTTATGAAGATTTCTCTAGTTTTCTGGGAGACAGTATCTTGTTCCCATGGGCTTGGGTTTCTTGCACTTTGCCAGGTGTCACTGTAAATTTATTTCACTTTTTCGTATTGCCCTGCTGCTGTTACTTCTAACTGCTTTCTTGGCTTTTATTTTGGCCTTGTCGACCTTTCAAGTTCAGCAGGATGCTCACTCTGAACTTGTACCTACAAACAACACAAATATAACATATACTTCTATTCCGAAAACCATGATAGCAAGGCTACCACAGAAAATTCTTGTAAGCCAGTTGATCCAACCGATATCATCGTCACCGTCTGTAGCCCACAACGCAGGAACTTCTTTTTCGAATCCAAGAGTTAATTAGATCTAAGTCTTCATCTAGAGAATTTATTTGGGAATCACGGATATTACATTAGTCATAAATAGTCAAAATTATAGTATTCTACTTCGGCAAAGACATGCAGCAGTGCTGAGATAAGGCAACACATATAATCTTGAAACACATGTATTGGGACGGAAATTGTGGTAGTAATGAATACATATACATGCATGCTACGTAAGACTGGCAGATTTTCGAACAACATGGCAGAGTCCAGTTATCGATGTGAAGTTGTACCACGTCACCATCCCGAATTCAGATTTTTATGTTGTGGTGTTAACGGCGAAGTACGCACGAGACGGTATTTACGTAGTCTTCGTAGCGATCGCGTATGTTACGTATTCACAACATCTACAACTTGTGACGCAATATTTGTGTTTCAATATTGCAAGTGTGGAGTTATCTCAGCATTACTGCACACTTTCACCGAAATTGCATACCAAAATTTTGGCTATTTGTGACTAATGCGTTATCCGCTGTTCCCAAATAAATCCTTAAGATTCCTCATAAAGGCGAAAGGCGTAAATAAAGCCTCTGCTGTTATTAGCGACCCTGGGCTGTTTTTGTTACTGAAAATAGAATTTTCCAAATTCCTCTTTGCCACAACGCAGCCAAATAAGAGAATATTGTGGTCCTTATCGTTTCACGTCATTCAGTCTTTGATAAATAGGGAGCCGTTATCGAGGTCTCGAAACAATGCTCAAATTAGCTACGTGGCCATAAATCTGGAAACGATCCTATTAATTTTCAATGCCGCGCTTAGCCGTCTGACGTAGTATGGAAATTTTCCATAAATTGTGAGCTGAAAGTATTTCTGGAATGTTATGTCTTCCTTTAGACTTTATAACGTCATGGTGTAGTGTTTTATGCGAACATTATAGCTTTTATATCGGCATCTGCCGAGCGTATCGCCGGCACTTTGAAATTTAGGCGCCTTTCTCTTTTCTCGCGCATAACGACACGGAAACTTCCCCCGTTATCCTACTGCAAATGCCTGCCTCATACGTGAAGATATTTCTAATATTCCGCACTCGACGTCGCTGTCCATCCTAAATTCTGACACGAGACTGAGACATAGTGTAAGTATCTGCGTGAGAAGTACGTCGATTTGTGGATAGTGGAAATGAAAAATACAGGAGTGGAGTCTGTACATAAGCTTTGGAGGTGTCGACCCTTCATACCGTCGAACTGTAGCACTTAGGTATATGGGAGGGTGCATTTTGGTACAAAATTTTAAACACGTATGTACAGGGGAAAATTTTTTTTTTTTTTTTTTTGAGCTGCCGAGGTATGGCGGGGACAGTTGCAGTGGTATAGACTGTAAATCAACATGAGAAAAGGAGACAGCGACGGAGGGGAGATATATTGATAGCGACAGAGGGAGGTGCTCTGTATGATAACTTTCTTTCTTTGGGCCTTGTCCCATGCCAACACGGGGTCGGCCATGTTATGACGGATTAGGCGGTTTTAGTAACAGAGAGTGTTGGGGATGCCCTTCCTGACGCCACCCCGAACCCCCTGGGATGTAAGTAGTGTACCCCAGCTGTTTGTGTCTAGTGTAATCCCTGAAATAGTTAAAAATTCTTCAAACGGCTCTGAGCACTATTGGACTTAACATCGGAGGTCATCAGTCCCCTAGACTTAGAACTACTTAAACCTAACTAAGGACATCACACACATCCAAGGCTGAGGCAGGATTCGAACCTGCAACCATAGCGGTCGCCCGGTTCCAGACTGAAGCGCCTACAACCGCTCGGCCACCAGCGGCCGGGCCTGAAATAGTGCTAAAGAGTTCAGATATCATTGTGTAACTGTGCCAGAACGTGGGGACCAGCCTGGCATTCGTGTAGCGGTATGTGGAAAACCGCCGAAAAATCACATCCAGGCTGGCTGGCACACCGGCCCCCGTCGTTTATCTGCTGGGCGGCTTCGATCCAGGGCCAGCGTGCCTACCCGAGTCCTGGAAGCAGCGCATTAGTGCTCTCGGCTACCCTGGTGGGTTGTATGAAAGCTTAACTACGACGAGTAAAAGAATTTAGAAATTTTTGTGATAATAGACCGCGAATATGTTCGCACGTTTTTTTGGTGATGCAGGTGCAGTGAGGCTTGAGGTATTCAGTTTCCCTAATTTTCTGTCAGTCTTTTGAGAGGAACGTATTCTCCTCCTCCGTGCCGTGCCAGGAGTATTTTTCTACAGTTTATTACCGCTACACCAGACAAGAATGAAGAAAGCACGGAAGCTTAAGAGTTTAATATCCCATCAGCAGGATGGTTATCAGAGACATTATGCCACACAAGTCTTTTGGAAATCTGTGGTAAGGTCTTACGGGACCAGTCTGCTAAGGTCATCAGTCCCTAAGCCTACTCACGCTATGGACAATACACACACCCATGCCCGAGGGAGAACTCGAACGTCCGACGGCGGTGGGGGGGGGGGGGGGGGATCCGCACGGACCGTGACAAGGTGCCTAAGACCGCTCGGCTACCCCGCGCGGCTCCACACAAGTCTTCAGGCGGCAGATAAACACAGGGTGTTTTAAAAGGAATGTACATATTTCGAATGGATATATTTATTAAACTTTAAGAGATACGAATATGAAACTTTACACACATATTTACGAATCTTTCAAGTTCAGATTGCGGATGTTCAATATGTCCCCTATCAGCGACATGAATAATATCACATCGATAAATTCCTCCCGTACTCGAGCAAGCCTGTCGTTCGTCAGTACAGATCCGGTTCTTCGACTCTTCCAGGTTCTTTGCGCGTGGTGGTACATAAACGTTGTCTTCCACGAAACCCCACAGGTAGTCAGAGGGTGTCAAATCCTGTGACCGTGGAGCCCAGCTGTGGCATGGTACGTAGCCAGCTCCTTGACGACAAATCCAACGGTTCGGTAGAGTTTCATTCAGATATTTACGCACTTGGCGACTCCAGTGAAGGGGTGTCCCATCCTGTTGAAAAATGAAGTTGTCTTCGTGCAGCCTCGGAAACAACCAGTTTTGTAACATAGCGAGATGCTACTGACCGTTAACCGTGTTTCCATAAAAGCAGATTGGGCCGGGAACAGATGATGTGGATATCACAGAAAACACATTGACTTTAGGCAAATCTCGTACATGTTCAACGGCTGCATGTGGGTTCCGTAGGCCACAAATTCGAACAATGTGTTTATTTACGTGAGCACAAACATGGAAAGTCGCTTCATCATTGAACACAATGCATTGTGCAAAAGTGTTATCATTGTCAATAGCATCAAGAATCTCATTACAAAATGCCACACGTTTCCGTTGGTCATCAGGACGAAGAGCTTGTAACAGCTGTAGCTTGTATGGCTTCATAACCAACCGACGTCTCAAAACACACCAAACTGTTGTTGTAGGCAGTTATAACTCCCGACTGGCACGACGGGTTGATGCTGAGGACTACGTTGGAAAGCAGTTTGAATTCGTGCAACATTTTCTTGGGGAACAATAGAGCGGCCAGGACTCTTAACTTTACATACACATCATGTATCTGGAAACTGTCGATAACATCTGCGCATGTTCCACCCATTCGGAAGATCAATTTGGTACCTCAACCTGGAACGTCTTTGCACTGTAATCAAGGAACTGCACTTCGTAATGTCGAGAACACACACTGATTTCTGCTGCGGAATAGCCATTTTAAACATATGACGGTTACCAAGCAAAACAGAAGACAACTGTCATCTAGTGGCTATTAATATGAACGAGACCATGTATTCGTTTCTCCAATAGACCAGCCGAGGCGCAGCGTCGGTAGTTTGGACAAAATAATACCTTGTAATACGTATATTCTCTTTGAAACACCCTGTACTTGGCGCTAACCGCGCAGAACACTTGCGGGTCGCCTGTTTCATTATACACTCCTGGAAATTGAAATAAGAACACCGTGAATTCATTGTCCCAGGAAGGGGAAACTTTATTGACACATTCCTGGGGTCAGATACATCACATGATCACACTGACAGAACCACAGGCACATAGACACAGGCAACAGAGCATGCACAATGTCGGCACTAGTACAGTGTATATCCACCTTTCGCAGCAATGCAGGCTGCTATTCTCCCATGGAGACGATCGTAGAGATGCTGGATGTAGTCCTGTGGAACGGCTTGCCATGCCATTTCCACCTGGCGCCTCAGTTGGACCAGCGTTCGTGCTGGACGTCCAGACCGCGTGAGACGACGCTTCATCCAGTCCCAATGCTCAATGGGGGACAGATCCGGAGATCTTGCTGGCCAGGGTAGTTGACTTACACCTTCTAGAGCACGTTGGGTGGCACGGGATACATGCGGACGTGCATTGTCCTGTTGGAACAGCAAGTTCCCTTGCCGGTCTAGGAATGGTAGAACGATGGGTTCGATGACGGTTTGGATGTACCGTGCACTATTCAGTGTCCCCTCGACGATCACCAGTGGTGTACGGCCAGTGTAGGAGATCGCTCCCCACACCATGATGCCGGGTGTTGGCCCTGTGTGCCTCGGTCGTATGCAGTCCTGATTGTGGCGCTCACCTGCACGGCGCCAAACACGCATACGACCATCATTGGCACCAAGGCAGAAGCGACTCTCATCGCTGAAGACGACACGTCTCCATTCGTCCCTCCATTCACGCCTGTCGCGACACCACTGGAGGCGGGCTGCACGCTGTTGGGGCGTGAGCGGAAGACGGCCTAACGGTGTGCGGGACCGTAGCCCAGCTTCATGGAGACGGTTGCGAATGGTCCTCGCCGATACCCCAGGAGCAACAGTGTCCCTAATTTGCTGGGAAGTGGCGGTGCGGTCCCCTGCGGCACTGCGTAGGATCCTACGGTCTTGGCGTGCATCCGTGCGTCGCTGCGGTCCGGTCCCAGGTCGACGGGCACGTGCACCTTCCGCCGACCACTGGCGACAACATCGATGTACTGTGGAGACCTCACGCCCCACGTGTTGAGCAATTCGGCGGTACGTCCACCCGGCCTCCCGCATGCCCACTATACGCCCTCGCTCAAAGTCCGTCAACTGCACATACGGTTCACGTCCACGCTGTCGCGGCATGCTACCAGTGTTAAAGACTGCGATGGAGCTCCGTATGCCACGGCAAACTGGCTGACACTGACGGCGGCGGTGCACAAATGCTGCGCAGCTAGCGCCATTCGACGGCCAACACCGCGGTTCCTGGTGTGTCCGCTGTGCCGTGCGTGTGATCATTGCTTGTACAGCCCTCTCGCAGTGTCCGGAGCAAGTATGGTGGGTCTGACACACCGGTGTCAATGTGTTCTTTTTTCCATTTCCAGGAGTGTATTTCTCCGCTTAGGTCACATAAATTGTATTTTCACCGCTTGAAATTCTTATCAAATCGTAATATGATATGTTTGGAACGAAAGTAAAAAGAGTGCAGTGAAATAATTTAGAACTAAATTAACAGATTCTTAACTTCAACACACAGCAAAACGCACTTTTAATACTTTACATGTGTATGCACCGTTTGGAACACTTGACTTTATGGCTAACACAGTATCTAATTTACTGATTTAAAATGGCTCTGAGCATTGTGGGACTTAACATCTGGAGTTATCAGTGCCCTAGAACTTAGAACTACTTAAACCTAACTAACCTAAGGACATCACACACATCTATGCCCGACGGAGGATTCGAACCTGCGATCGTGCAGTCACGCGGTTCCGGACTGAAGCGCCTAGAACCGCTCGGTCACCACGGTCGGCTATTTACTAATTTCGAAATAGGTGTTTCAGAAAGCGCTGATAGTCCTAATTTCGTTATTAACTTGCAAGTTGTCTAGAGGAATTACTTCCTCATTCACGTATCTATGTTAAATGTATTGCACTTCCATTTTATCTGATCATGTACTTTGGAACATGGTTTAAGGTAAAATAATATGAGGAAGTTAACAAAATATTGTGACTGCAACGGAGCTCTGAAAAACCGGTTCGTAACTTTTAACAAACAGACACGGTCAAACAACAACCAGTATGGCTTTAAGTTGATTTACCGGTGTTTGCTGCATCTCATGCTGGTGCTAACTCAAGGCAAATTTAACAAAAATTAATTTTCCAATCTACCAGTCAATGTCTCGTTCACATTCAATTTTGTAATAATACAGCAGAAATGTCACCTTAAAAAATACCCACTGGTGATGAAGCAACTAATTTGTTTCTTCAGGCTATCTGGAAGGCAGAAAGGTGGAAGGAGTATATAGAGGGTTTATACAAGGGCGATGTACTTGAGGACAATATTATGGAAATGGAAGAGAATGTAGATGAAGACGAAATGGGAGATAAGATACTGCATGAAGAGAGTGACAGAGCACTGAAAGACCTGAGTCGAAACAAGGCCCCGGAGTAGACAATATTCCATTAGAACTACTGATGGCCTTGGGAGAGCCAGTCATGACAAAACTCTACCATCTGGTGAGCAACATGTATGAGTCAGGCGAAATACCCTCAGACTTCAAGAAGAATATAATAATTCCAATCCCAAAGAAAGCAGGTGTTGACAGATGTGAAAATTACCGAACTATCAGTGTAATAAGTCACAGCTGCAAAATACTAACGCGAATTCTTTACAGACGAATGGAAAAACTGGTAGAAGCGGAGCTCGGGGAAGATCAGTTTGGATTCCGTAGAAATGTTGGAACACGTGAGGCAATACTAATCTTACGACTTATCTTAGAAGAAAGATTAAGAAAAGGCAAACCTACGTTTCTAGCATTTGTAGACAGAGAAAGCTTTTGACAATGTTAACTGGAATACTCTCTTTCAAATTTTGAAGGTGGCAGGGGTAAAATACAGGGAGCGAAAGGCTATTTACAATTTGTACAGGAATCAGATGGCAGTTATAAGAGTCGAGGGGCATGAAAGGGAAGCAGTGGTTGGGAAAGGAGTGAGACAGGGTTGTAGCCTCTCCCCGATGTTATTCAATCTGTATATTGAGCAAGCAGTAAAGGAAAGAAAAGAAAAATTCGGAGTAGGTATTAAAATTCATGGAGAAGAAATAAAAACTTTAAGGTTCGCCGATGACATTGTAATTCTGTCAGAGACAGCAAAGGACTTGGAAGAGCAGTTGAACGGAATGGACAGTGTCTTGAAAGGAGGATATAAGATGAACATCAACAAAAGCAAAACGAGGATAATGGAATGTAGTCAAATTAAATCGGGTGATGCTGAGGGAATTAGATTAGGAAATGAGACACTTACATTAGTAAAGGAGTTTTGCTATTTGGGGAGCAACATAACTGATGATGGACGAAGTAGAGAGGATATAAAATGTAGACTGGCAATGGCAAGGAAATCGTTTCTGAAGAGGAGAAATTTGTTAACATCGAGTATACATTTAAGTGTCAGGAAGTCGTTTCTGAAAGTATTTGTATGGAGTGTAGCCATGTATGGAAGTGAAACATGGACGATAACTAGTTTGGACAAGAAGAGAATAGAAGCTTTCGAAATGTGGTGCTACAGAAGAATGCTGAAGATAAGGTGGATAGATCACGTAACTAATGAGGAGGTATTGTATAGGATTGGGGAGAAGAGAAGCTTGTGGCACAACTTGACTAGAAGAAGGGATCGGTTGGTAGGACATGTTTTGAGGCATCAAGGAATCACAAATTTAGCATTGGAGGGCAGCGTGGAGGGTAAAAATCGTAGAGGGAGACCAAGAGATGAATACACTAAGCAGATTCAGAAGGATGTAGGTTGCAGTAGGTACTGGGAGATGAAGAAGCTTGCACAGGATAGAGTAGCATGGAGAGCTGCATCAAACCAGTCTCAGGACTGAAGACCACAACAACAACAACAACAACAACCATGTAAGAGCAGACTAGGGAAGTACTTTCTGCAAGGCCAGGTTCTGATTCAAAATGGTCGAGTGCTGGCCATTGGTATGAATGCAGTGCTGCAATCTTATCATGGATTTAGTGGTATTCCTTATCACTTCGGCAGTTATCGAAGCACATGCTCTGACAATTCTCTCTCGTATATCGTGCAGATAGTAAATATTCGCCGAATACGGCGTATCCATCTAATGTGCCATTGACATGTAAACACCATTCGACGGTTTCGCAATACAACACTAGGACGAACGGTAAGACTAATTAATGACGTATTCCTTCGACAAACCAGCCGATATGCTTCTCATCTACGGAGAATGCCAACGAAATTCAATGAGAGCTAGAGACTTATACGCTGACAGATATTCTCAACGTACTCACCCTACACGTCGTACATTTAAGGATGTGTATGATAAACTGAGAACAACTGGATCTTTAACGCATCGGAAACATATCCGGCAAAGAAAAGTTACTATCGAGAAAACTGAAATTGGTACTCTTGCCACTGTGGGTCGAGATCCTTGTGTTCGTGTCAAATCGCAAGGGAAACTGGCATGAGCCAGAGCAGTGTGCATCGCCATAAATATCATCCTTAACATATCAGTCTCAACTGAGAATTAACTGGTACGGATTGTATGCGTCGCATTGAATTCTGCCGATGGCCTCAACTTCAGATTGAGAGAGAAGACAAATTTATTAATTTGATTTTACACTCCTGGAAATTGAAATAAGAACACCGTGAATTCATTGTCCCAGGAAGGGGAAACTTTATTGACACATTCCTGGGGTCAGATACATCACATGATCACACTGACAGAACCACAGGCACATAGACACAGGCAACAGAGCATGCACAATGTCGGCACTAGTACAGTGTATATCCACCTTTCGCAGCAATGCAGGCTGCTATTCTCCCATGGAGACGATCGTAGAGATGCTGGATGTAGTCCTGTGGAACGGCTTGCCATGCCATTTCCACCTGGCGCCTCAGTTGGACCAGCGTTCGTGCTGGACGCGCAGACCGCGTGAGACGACGCTTCATCCAGTCCCAAACATGCTCAATGGGGGACAGATCCGGAGATCTTGCTGGCCAGGGTAGTTGACTTACACCTTCTAGAGCACGTTGGGTGGCACGGGATACATGCGGACGTGCATTGTCCTGTTGGAACAGCAAGTTCCCTTGCCGGTCTAGGAATGGTAGAACGATGGGTTCGATGACGGTTTGGATGTACCGTGCACTATTCAGTGTCCCCTCGACGATCACCAGTGGTGTACGGCCAGTGTAGGAGATCGCTCCCCACACCATGATGCCGGGTGTTGGCCCTGTGTGCCTTGGTCGTATGCAGTCCTGATTGTGGCGCTCACCTGCACGGCGCCAAACACGCATACGACCATCATTGGCACCAAGGCAGAAGCGACTCTGAAGACGACACGTCTCCATTCGTCCCTCCATTCACGCCTGTCGCGACACCACTGGAGGCGGGCTGCACGATGTTGGGGCGTGAGCGGAAGACGGCCTAACGGTGTGCGGGACCGTAGCCCAGCTTCATGGAGACGGTTGCGAATGGTCCTCGCCGATACCCCAGGAGCAACAGTGTCCCTAATTTGCTGGGAAATGGCGGTGCGGTCCCCTACGGCACTGCGTAGGATCCTACGGTCTTGGCGTGCATCCGTGCGTCGCTGCGGTCCGGTCCCAGGTCGACGGGCACGTGCACCTTCCACCGACCACTGGCGACAACATCGATGTACTGTGGAGACCTCACGCCCCACGTGTTGAGCAATTCGGCGGTACGTCCACCCGGCCTCCCGCATGCCCACTATACGCCCTCGCTCAAAGTCCGTCAACTGCACATACGGTTCACGTCCACGCTGTCGCGGCATGCTACCAGTGTTAAAGACTGCGATGGAGCTCCGTATGCCACGGAAAGCTGGCTGACACTGACGGCGGCGGTGCACAAATGCTGCGCAGCTAGCGCCATTCGACGGCCAACACCGCGGTTCCTGGTGTGTCCGCTGTGCCGTGCGTGTGATCATTGCTTGTACAGCCCTCTCGCAGTGTCCGGAGCAAGTATGGTGGGTCTGACACACCGGTGTCAATGTGTTCTTTCTTCCATTTCCAGGAGTGTATTTACTGACGAGGCTACATGCACGAACCATGGAAATGTTAATTTGCATAACATGGATTATTGGACAACTGAAAATCCATGTCGGCTGCGGCAAGTTGCACACCAAAAACCGTGGTCGGTGAATGCATGGTGTGGGATTCTGGCGGGCAGAATTACAGACCCCTATTCCATCGAAAGAATTCTTAATGTTAGGAAGTACGTCACATTCCTGCAAGAAACGTTAAGGTCTATTATTAGAAGAAATACCTTTAGGGACAAGGAACAGAATGTGGTGTCAACACGATGGGTGTCTGGCACATTTTCACTGATGGCTAGGAATCAATTGTGGAGACATTTCCCAAATCATTGGATTGGACGTGGAGGAAATGTGTCGTGGCCGTCTCGTTCGGCAGACTTGACGCCTTTGGTTTTTTTCTTGTGGGGATTCGTAAAAAGACACTGCTTATGAAGAAGTTCCAACTACACCTGAAGAGGTGCGAGAGAGAATTATCAGAGCATGTTCTTCGATAAGCCCCGATGTGACAAGCAATACCACTCCATCCATGATAAGAAGATAGCAATGGTCATCACTTCGAACACCTTAAGTAAATGGACGTTCATGCCACCTTTTTGACCTTCGTTGACCTTCAGAGACCTTCGTGTTACACATCATTGGATTCATGTCGATAGATCAGAAAATAAGTACTAAACTATAGCATTCCATAAAAAAACCAACAAAGATGATCATCTCTCTGAAGCGATCACACATAGAACAAAAAGCAAGATCATATTACGGCCCCTGTAGTTCCATGCAACTTTTGTCCCACGAACTTTTCAGCTCCTATCATACTTTCGGAGTTATTCTTTGTGGCAATGGTTACTCACCTTGTATAATATGTAAAATTTGTTAATATTTCCTATTTTTTGTAAAGCCGTAAAGAGTAAAACACACCCCAAACATCGAATTCACAGTTCGAGTTAGCACCATATCGTTAAATTCAAGGTTATTTCATTGCCGCTAGGTATAATCTCCTATAAATTTAACGTAGTATCAACTGATATTATCCATTTTTGATTTTAGGTAACTCCTGAGGGGCCACATTGACTTGCAGGCCTTTGATCAAACCAGAATTACGGGCGCCTTTTTTGTATTGTTGCCTATATGTTGCTCACTTGAAAGAGAACCTATCTTTAAGGTTCTAGAGACCTTGGTTTTTTGCCTAATGCAGCATAACGGCTACCGACTACAGGTTCTAGTGACCTTGGTTTTTTGCCTAATGCAGCATGACGGCTAGTGACTACAGGTTCTAGTGACCTTGGCTTTTTGCCTAATGCAGCATGACGGATACCGACTACAGATTCTAGCGACCTTGGTTTTTTGCCTAATGCAGCATGACGGCTACCGACTACAGGTTCTAGTGACCTTGGTTTTTTGCCTAATGCAGCATGATGGCTACCGACTACAGGTTCTAGCGACCTTGGTTTTTTGCCTAATACAGCATGACGGCTACCGACTACATGTTCTAGCGACCTTGGTTTTCTGCCTAATGCAGCATGACAGCTACCGACTACAGGTTGTAGCAACCGTGGTTTTTTGCCTAATGTAGCATGACGGCTACTGACTACAGGTTCTAGTGATCTTGGTTTTTTGCCTAATGCAGCATGATGGCTACCGACTACAGGTTCTAGCGACCTCGGTTTTTTGCCTAATACAGCATGACGGCTACCAACTACAGGTTGTAGCAACCGTGGTTTTTTGCCTAATGCAGCATGACGGCTACTGACTACAGGTTCTAGTGATCTTGGTTTTTTGCCTAATGCAGCATGACGGCTACTGACTACATGTTCTAGTGATCTTGGTTTTTTGCCTAATGCAGCATGATGGCTACTGACTACAGGTTCTAGGGACCTTGTTTTTTTTGCCTAATGCAGCATGATGGATACCGACTACAGGTTCTAGCGACCTTAGTTTTTTGCCTAATGCAGCATGACGGCTACCAACTACAGGTTCTAGCGATCTTGGTTTTTTGCCTAATGCAGCATGACGGCTACCGATTACAGGTTCTAGCGACCTTGGTTTTTTGCCTAATGCAGCATGACGGCTACCGACTACATGTTCTAGCGACCTTGGTTTTCTGCCTAATGCAGCATGACAGCTACCGACTACAGGTTGTAGCAACCGTGGTTTTTTGCCTAATGTAGCATGACGGCTACTGACTACAGGTTCTAGTGATCTTGGTTTTTTGCCTAATGCAGCATGATGGCTACCGACTACAGGTTCTAGCGACCTCGGTTTTTTGCCTAATACAGCATGACGGCTACCAACTACAGGTTGTAGCAACCGTGGTTTTTTGCCTAATGCAGCATGACGGCTACTGACTACAGGTTCTAGTGATCTTGGTTTTTTGCCTAATGCAGCATGATGGCTACTGACTACTGGTTCTAGGGACCTTGGTTTTTTTGCCTAATGCAGCATGATGGATACCGACTACAGGTTCTAGCGACCTTAGTTTTTTGCCTAATGCAGCATGACGGCTACCGACGACGAGTGTCTTGGGCAGTATTCTCAGCCAGCTGCAGTTCGACATCCTGTTGAGAAAGGTACTGACGGCAGATTCAGTTTCGCCCACGTGAATGTAAGCCAGTACTCGTAGTGGCAGTCCAGAGAACTGACACGCCTGCGATGGTGTAGAACGGCCGGTGACCACGGACCTGCCTCGGAAACTCGGGTTACTCGCCACGTGCCAGTGGGCAGAAATCCTCGCGTGTGAAGCCCGGCTGGGCAAGAGGTAGCCAGCCGTCGCCCCGATTAGCATCGCGCGCTCACTGCGGGTGGCACGCAGTCAGTGCTGACCTCGTGGCCTTTCCAAACTGACACAGGGCACTAGTTGAGAAGAGAGTGTACGCTGTTCCCGATACTACTGAATTTGTGCACAGAGCGGGCAGTACTGGAGACCAGGGAGCAATTTCTAGAGGCTGACATAGGTCAGCGGGAAGAAACAAACTTTACGTTTGTCGATGACATTGGAATTTCGTCAGGTGCGATCTGGAATATCCGTTGAATGGGGTGAGTAGTGTAATGAAAGGGATTGTGAGATGAATGAAAAAAGTAAAAGAATTCTAGCTGAACGTAGTCGAATCATTACGAATGAAGTCCAAAAAGCTGCTTCTTTTCTTTTTTTGAGATGTTTTTTTAATCACGACAGGCCTGTTTCAACACTATTGCCATCATCAGGCGATATGAAAGTAATGGTTTTATTGTATACTATTTTCTAGTGACTAACCTGCGATGTTATAGGTAAGTTAAGAATTCCATAAATGTAAGGTTGTCAGCCTCATACATAACAAGTACGCTACCGTCTGCCCTAGAAAATACTATACAATAAAACCCTTACTTTTAGATCACCTGATGATGGCAATAATGCTGAAACAGGCCTGTCGTGATTAAATAAAAATCTCAAAAAAAAAAAGAAAACAGCAGCTTTTTGGACTTAATTCCTAATGTCTTTACACGGCTTATATCGTGCTGCGGGCCCATTGGAAACAAAAAAAAAAGGTAGTCGAATCAGATGAGGCAATGTCGAGGGAATTAAGTAACAATACGACACTGGCGGCGGCGGAGCGGTTCCTTTTGTCCAGCACCTGCCTGTGAACTCGCTGCATCAGATCGCCGGTAGGAAAGCCAAGCAGAAACCTACCGTACTGCAACTCGCACCAGGCTGCATACAATGTAAGTATACTAAGAATCGGGAAAATGTCTTAATTTTGAATAAAAGGTGAAAATACTGGCAAAAGTTCGGTATATTCTGAAGTCGAGAAATACAAGTTCACTTTCTGACTATTTTTCCACCGTGACTGTCTCAAGAAATATGTAAAGGCTTTTTTTTAGTTGCCGCTACCAGTCACAATCTTTGTCAACTATTGTATTACTTATTTATTTAGCGACATGTTTCGAGCGTTATACCTCATCTTCACGCTAAATGGCGTTACAAAAGCAACTTTACAATAAGGTTATACGGATGTTACACAGTCTTTTCGTAAATGCTTCCACAGGATGGCCACAGCATTTATGAATCGCCATTGAAGAGTGGGACAGTGTGGACCAACAGTGCCGTGATGAACTTGTGGATAGTAAGCCACGACGAATACAGGCATGCATCAATGCAAGAGGACGTGTTACTGGGTATTAGAGGTACTGGTGTGTACAGAAATTTGGACCACCAGCTCTGAAGGTCTCGCCGAATGATGGTACGACATGCAGTGTGTGGTTTTCATGACCATTAAAAATGGCGGTAATTATGTTTACGTTGATCTCTATTCCAATTTTCTGTGCAGATGTTACTAACCTAGCATTTGCCACGTGGAGTTACTCGCGGTTAAATATGTCTTCGTCATGTAATGTTAATGACGGTACGGATAGAACATCGTGCAGAATGTATAAGCGTGTATATTCATTAGTATGATAAAATTCGAAAGTCATAGAAAATATAGCTTTTTCTAACAGAACTAAGTGTTAGACATCGCACTTTTTACTGAGGTATCTACTACCAACAGTCATCCACTTCCACCCACCACAGTATGGACGAAACACGTTGAGCACTATAATCACCACCTTGCGTTGTGAATGAAACAAAAATATTTTCACATACACGGTAAATTTCGTAACTAATGCATTAGTTAGCTTTATCTAAGCGTCTTCATTGCTCTATATTTCGCGGATTTTTGCCCACAACACTCACCTATTTCCACAAAACGCAATCGAAGTGCATTACTGACAGAGAAACTGCTTTCATAGTATGCTTATACGAGGTACACGTCTGTATGCGTCTTATGTCCAGAATGGTACTCACTCCTCTCGTGCCATGCCATATACTCTGACCCCGCCAACGCTGAGTTTCACAGCTAGTTTTAATACATTTTATTAAATTCATGTGAAGATATTAAAAGAATTTGTTTGTTTTCCAGTTTCATCTTGCTTTCGCGAGGACGCGGCAGTGTGCCGTGAGTAAAGGTCGAGGGGACGTCTTTGTAGACGACCGGCCCCCGAGGGGAAGATACCGACTTCATTATAATGACTCCATTTGCTCAGTACTATAAAGAACGAGTATGAAATTGGTAAGCGAACATGTTTTAAGAGTTTGTAAAACGAAGCAGTCAGTCCTTCCAGGATCTGAACGTGGTGCGATATTGCGCCGTAGCTGTACCCCGCCACGCTTTATTGCGAAAGCACACATTTCTAATATGTGTGGAACTGGATATACTTGTTAATCTGCTCCTTCCCGCTGTCCCGCTGTATCCGTTGTTCTTCCTCTCCCCCTTTCTTTGTCCACTCTCTCCTCATTCTCTCCACCCCCCCCCCCTCCCTGCTGCGGTGGCCGAGCGGTTCTAGGCGCTTCAGTCTGGAACCGCGCGACTTCTACCGTCGCAGGTTCGAATCCTGCCTGGGGCATGGCTGTGTATGATATCCTTAGGTTAGCTAGGTGTAAGTAGTTCTAAGTCTAGCGCACTGATGACCTCAGATGTTAAGTCCCATAGTGCTTAGAGCCATTTGAACCATTTTTAACCCCCTCTCCTTTCCTTGTCCGTCTGTCAGTCCATCTTCTCATCCCTCCTTCCCCCCTCCCCCCCCCCCTCTATCTCTCTCTCTCACCTTGAGCCTTGTTTATTCTCACTGCCTATTCAGATTTTGTAGTAGTATTCTATCCATAAACCAATAGCCATAAGTACAACTTATATATAATTCCAGAGCGAGATTTTCACTCTGCAGCGGAGTGTGCGCTGATATGAAACTTCCTGGCAGATTAAAACTGCGTGCCCGACCGAGACTCCAACTCGGGACCTTTGCCTTTCGCGGGCAAGTGCTCTACCATCTGAGCTACCGAAGCACGACTCACGCCCGGTACTCACAGCTTTACTTCTGCCAGTATCTCGTCTCCTACCTTCCAAACTTTTCAGAAACTCTTCTGCGAACCTTGCAGAACTAGCACTCCTGAAAGAAGCTGTGAGTACCGGGCGTGAGTCGTGCTTCGGTAGCTCAGAGCACCTGCCCGCGAAAGGCAAAGGTCCCGAGTTCGAGTCTCGGTCGGGTACACAGTTTTAATCTGCCAGGAAGTTTTATATATAATTGCTTATCTAAAAGCAAACCCGTATCACTGTTCAACTTTGTCAAAATTTCAAAGCACGCTCAAGATTTCAAAGCACGCGGTCTAGAACTTTCTGAGATCAATTTTGAATAAACCAAAATTTATATATATATTTTTTACGATTTCGCTTTTATTACACATATATTAGATATATTCCAGAAGGTGTTCCAGTAGGTACCACAGTTCAATTTTCAAATGCAATCTTGCGGCAAAATATCAAAGCAATCCACGAAAAACTTCCGAACTTTCGGAGATTTCACGTTTTGAAGAAACGAACGTCTCCGTTTGTGCTTGTACAGAAACTTTAAACGTTCGTAACAGCAAATTTCCGAAAGTTTTCGACAGAATGCTTTGAAACTTTCATACGACGTTCCGTTGGAATAAGCGCATGTTTTTGTATACCGTTGTTACACAATATATACACTCACTCTCTTTTATATATATATATATATATATATATATATATATATATATATATATATATATATATAAGAGAGAGAGAGAGGGGGGGGGGGTGGAAATCGGTCAAGTACACGATTTTGAAGAAACATTACATTCTATTTCTGTAGATTGCAATGACTGTATCGTACAATAAAATCGATCTCAGTGACGAAGAAGTGCTGTAATTTAAATTGAGAGTAATATTAATCCAAAACTCCTTTTAAGGTACACCAAGGTAAGAAAGTAAATTTCATTTTAATGCCCTATTAGAAAAGTGAAACAGTGAAAATACATCGAAATATTTTCAAAGTAGCAAAACAATCAGGCAGCATTAGAAAGTAATGGAGTCTTGTTTATAGACAGTGAAATACGTTGACGTCGGTGAATTATCCCGTGACTTTGCTTTCAACGATTACGAATTAGATGAATTTTTAGCATATTGCAGCCCCGTCAGCAACTGTGGAACAATAAGATTTTGAAGGATCAGTCTCAGTTGTGCAAATTTTCTGGTCTTTACTAGGTTTCGGCTAAATTAACCTAGCCTTCTTCAGGAGCATAAAATTACTGTAACATGTCCGAGCAAGTCACAGTCAACATTAAAAATTAAAACCTATAGTACCGTGGTGCCATGTCGGATTAAAACTACTTAACTGAAGTCCAGCCCCGGCATCTCTTCCCCACCCGGTCGGTTGACAGCGGCAACTACGTTGGCACATGGTACCTCGGTACTTTTGGTTTTAATTTTAATGATGACTGTGCATTACTCTTGCATGTTATAGTAATTTTATGCTTCAGAAGAAGGCTAGATTAATTTAGTCGAAACCTGGTAAAGATCAGAATATTTGCGCGACTGACGCTGATCCTTCAAAGTAAAGAATTAGATGAAATTTTATTACGAAGATTCTCTCTGGTATCTTTCTGAAATTAAGGAACCTACAGAAAAATAATAATTTAAAAAACTAAATATTCGAGGTACACTTTCGAAGATCGTGAAGTCAAAATTTACGTTGCTTTTGTGGTGTTGCCATTCTCTATACAATCGTTCAATTGGTAGAATTATAATTTTTCACTAAAACGTAACGAAGGGAACTTCATGCACGTCTTATACGAGAACGCAGCAAATGGGATGTACTATGTAGGGTTCATCGACAGTAGGATTATAGGGTGTTTACGTTGACAATGGACTGGGCAGAATGTTGCTACAGCATTGAAACGCCTAATGGAATGGGCAGCTAGTTTGTTGCGGTGTGCGTGGACTTTCAAATGTGACTATCTTTTAGAATTCTGGGGACAAACCAGATAATGTCTTCGGCAGTGGATGAGGGACATAATGGGATGGTAGGGTGGACTGCCGTGCCATTGCGACAGATATGGCCAGTAAATTCGGGTTTTGCATTTGGGTGTTTAGTATGATATGAATAGCCCGTACGGTTATCCGTGCGGTGTAATGCAAGGTGTTCCGCATTGGGAAGGAGCGCATGGTCCCCGGCACGGATCCGCCCGGCGGACTTGGGTCGAGGTCTGGTGAGCTGGTCCGTCTGTGGACGGGTTTTAGGCGGTTTTCCATCTGCCTCGGCGAATGCTGGGTGGTTCCCCTTATTCCGCCTCAGCTACACTATGTCGGCGTTGTTGTTGTTGTGGTCTTCAGTCCTGAGACTGGTTTGATGTAGCTTTCCATGCTACTCTCTCCTGTGCAAGCTTCTTCATCTCCCAGTACCTACTGCAGCCTACATCCTTCTGAATCTGCTTAGTGTATTCATCTACGATTTTTACCCTCCACCCTGCCCTCCAGTACTAAAATGGTGATCCCTTGATGCCTCAGAACATGTCCTACGAACCGATCCATTCTTCTAGTCAAGTTGAGCCACAAACTTCTCTTCTCCCCGATTCTATTCAATACCTCCTCATTAGTTTTGTGTCTACCCATTTAATCTTCAACATTCTTCTGTAGCTCCACATTTCGAAAGCTTCTATTCTCTTGTCTAAACTATTTCTCGTCCATGTTTCAGTTCCATACATGACTACACTCCATACAAATACTTTCAGAAACGACTTCCTGATACTTAAATCTATATTCGATGTTAACAAATTTCTCTTCCTGAGAAATGTTTTCCTTGCCATTGCCAGCATACATTTTATATCCTCTCTACTTCCACCATCATCAGTTACTTTGCTCCTCAAACAGCAAAACTCCTTTACTACTTTAAGCGTCTCGTTTTCTAATCTAATTCCCTCAGCATCACCTGACTTAATTCGACTACATTCCATTATCCTCGTTTTGCTTTTGTTGATGTTCATCTTATGTATTCCTTTCAAGACACCATCCATTCCGTTCAACTGCTCTTCAAAGTCCTTTGCTGTCTCTGACAGAATTACAATGTCATCGGCGAACTTCAAAGTTTTTATTTCTTCTCCATGGATTTTAATACCTACTGCGAACTTTTCTTTTGTTTCCTTTACTGCTTGGTCAATATACAGATTGAATAGCACCGGGGCGAGGCTAAAACCTGTCTCACCCCCTTTCCAACGAATGCTTCCCTTTCATGTCCCTCGACTCTTATAACTTCCATCGGGTTTCTGTACAAATTGTAAATAGCCTTTCACTCCCTATATTTTACCCCTGCCACCTTCAGAATTTGAAAGAGAGTATTCCAGTCAACATTGTCAAAAGCTTTCTCCAAGTCTACAAATGCCAGAAACGTAGGTTTGCCTTTTCTTAGTCTAGCTTCTAAGATAAGTCGTAGGGTCAGTAGTGCCTCACGTGTTCCAACATTTCTACGGAATTCAAACTGATCTTCCCCGAGGTCGGCTTCTACCAGTTTTTCCATTCGTCTGTAAAGAATTCGCGTTAGTATTTTGCAGCTGTGACTTATTAAACTGATAGTTGTGTAATTTTCACATCTGTAAACACGTGCTTTCTTTGGGATTGGAATTATTATGTTCTTCTTGAAGCCTGAGGGAATTTCGCCTGTCTCATACATCTTGCTCACCAGATGGTAGAGTTTTGTCAGGACTGGCTCTCCCAAGGCCGTCAGTAGTTCTAATGGAATGTTGTCTACTCCCAGGGCCTTGTTTCGACTCAGGTCTTTCAGTGCTCTGTCGTGGGGTTGTGGCCCACAGCGGCAGTCGCGGGGATGGAGCCTCTCCGTTGTTTCCAGGCCCCCGGTTAACGTACAATACGATATAATACAATACAATGATAGCAATTCGTCGAAAGGACTTGCGTTTGGGAGGGGATTGTGGGTTGGCGCACTGATTTAGGTGGGATTTGCTGCAGGGTCAGAGGAAAACCCTGACGCGTTGGTTTGTACAGGAGACAACCGGACCAGCTTCTGTTGGGATAAGGCAGAAGCGGCCTCGTGGCCGGGCCTTACATAAGCGTCAGCTACCAACACCGGCCAGCTGGACTATCGACCCAGCGTGGGCGTGGAGCGGCGGGGAAGAGAGGGGGTGGGGGAGGGTTGAGTCAGGCAAGCCCTGGCCGGCAGGAGTCGTGTAGTCCGGTCCCAGCGGTGTCGTTTGCCCAGTCAAATTAACGGTGACGAAACACCACTGACAGTCCCACCGGGCGGCAGCAGTTGACGTCAACTACAAGCCGCCCCCCACCACACACACACAGACACACTACGAGCTACAGTTCTGGCTGTAAAAATTGGAACATTCGGAACAGCTCTTGCGCTCACTGGGCTGACCACAAGTTATGTGTTACCAAATGCAGTAATTTCATGTGCCTCAAGATGGGATTTTAGAATCACAAAATCGGTCGTTGTCTAGGAAAAGAAAAAAGTAGTACAACTGACAAGGGGAGGTCACGACGTTTGGAGCGTGGATTTACTGCAAACTTCATACACTCGTAGTACGCCATTAGGACAACAAAATGTGTAAGCAGTAGTGCATACTTCTCAAGCGTTACTGAGAAAATCGCAAGATAATTTCGGTAGTCCAATATACACCTGTGCGTGGCCATTTTTATCATGAAGCGGCGGCAGCCGACTGGTTAGCGTTCAAGCCCCGTAGTCGTTAAGTTGCTGGATCGAGTCCCGTTCGTCAATTTTTTTTATTTTCAACACAGTCATTTTATTTACTCTTTATATTACAATTGATAATGGGAAAATATAAGACTGCCAAATAACATTGTAAATTTAATATACGTTCATCCGATTACAAGTATTTTTTCCCATTATATCAACTGTAATATAAATAGTGAAGGAAATGACTGTGTTGAAAGTAAAAAAAAAGTGACGAACGGGACTCGATTCAGCGACCCAACGATTACGGGGCTTGAACGCTAACCAGTCGACTGCCACCGCTTCATGATAAAAATGGCCACGCACAGGTATATATTTTGTTGTCCTCATGGAGTACTACGAAGGTACGAAGTCTACAGTAAATCCGCGTTCCAAACGTCGTGGCCTCCCCTTGTGAGGCGGATCTTTCTAAATTATTTATCATGCCTGTCAGTTGCCGGACGTTCTATGTTCCAAATCCTGCCTTTGGCAGCAGATCTGGCGGAATGTGTGATAAAAGGAATTCCAATGTTACTTGTAACCCGTCTTGATTGCAAATGACCGGTTTCGGTACCTCTAGAACGATCTTCAGATCTGTAATTTCGGTTACAGGAGTGACCCGTCCATACACAGCAACCTTCACGTGTGACGCACCTGAATAAAGCGGAGTAGTGACGAAAATGAAGGAAAGGCTGAAGAGTGGGATTAGAATGCAGGGTGGAAGGACAGCGATGATAATATTCGCTGAAGACATTGCTATCTTCAGTCAAAGCGAGGAAACCCTTCTTGCACTTTTTTTAAAGAAACAAAAATGATTTATTCATGATGAAGATTTTCACAAACTCAGCACTTCAGTAACGCGTTTGTCCACCTCCGGCCCTTATGCAAGCAGTTATTCGGCTTGGCGTTCATTGACACAGTTGCTGGGTGTCGTCCTGTGGGATATCGAGCCAGATTCTGTCCAACTGGTGCGTTAGATTTGTTTATTTATCCGAGATGTTACTCCTGGCTGGTATAAAATGAATTAGCGCAACGGAAAATAATAAACGCTAAAACGAAGATTTGGCCCTGCCTGACTACAGCCTGAAGCAGGATCTCTTAATTCTATAAATTACAATCTAATCATAAATGAATGATGAAGGCAACTAATCCTACTAAATGATAAACGTTGTTCCTGCTTATACAGGGTGATTCAAAAAGAATACCACAACTTTAAAAATGTGTATTTAATGAAAGAAACATAATATAACCATCTGTTATACATCATTACAAAGAGTATTTAAAAAGGTTCTTTTTCACTCAAAAACAAGTTCAGAGATGTTCGATATGGCCCCCTCCAGACACTCGATCAATATCAACCCGATACTCCAACTCGTTCCACACTCTCTGTAGCATATCAGGCGTAACAGTTTGGATAGCTGCTGTTATTTCTCGTTTCAAATCATCAATGGTGGCTGGGAAAGGTGGCCGAAACACCATATCCTTAACATACCCCCATAAGAGAAAAATCGCAGGGGGTAAGATCAGGGCTTCTTGGAGGCCAGTGATGAAGTGCTCTGTCACGGGCTGCCTGGCGGCCGATCCATCGCCTCGGGTAGTTGACGTTCAGGTAGTTACGGACAGATAAGTGCCAATGTGGTGGCGCTCCATCCTGCTGAAATATGAATTGTTGTGCTTCTTGTTCGAGCTGAGGGAACAGCCAATTCTCTAACATCTCCAGATACTGTAGTCCAGTTACAGTAGCACCTTCGAAGAAAAAGGGACCAAAAACTTTATTGGCTGAAATGGCGAACAAATGTACAACTAAATGAAACTTTGTAGCTCCCTTAATTCGCCGACAGATAGTGCTTAGCTCTGCCTTTTGTCGTTGCAGAGTTTTAAATTCCTAAAGTTGTGGTATTCTTTTTGAATCACCCTGTATATTTATTGTACATTAAAAACAACCTTTTAGTTACAAAGTTTGCATTTCCTAAGTAAAATTACTAATCAACTGCCCAACTCTGCCCCTTATTACGTCTGCGCCATGTAATATCTATAAGCCAAATGACTGACATCGTCTACGTACCAAACACTCCAAGACACTACTTTCAAAGATGATATACGGTGGAGTGGAACCTCAGTGGAAATAAACTAACGTGATCAGAGATGTTTAGCTTTTAGCCCTAACAGACCAAAGAAATTTGCGATATCACCTTATGTACTGCGTTCGTTGCGTCGAAGTGATGGTTCATGTACTCGTCTGCAACGACGAAAGAACACCAGCCAATATAAAAACTCTGTCAAACACTAGGACGGTAGAAGGCGGTCCTCTGACTGATATACTCTAATACTGTCTTCTCCTATATGAGTTCTACAAACGAGAAACGTGAACTCCCAGTCACAAGGACGGAGTTCAGATAACGTCTCAACGTAAGTATAGGCAGAGGAAATGCTCTCAATTACCAAAAAATGGTTCAAATGGCTCTGAGCACTATGGGACTTAACAGCTGAGGTCATCAGTCCCCTAGAACTTAGAACTACTTAAACCTAACTAACTAAAGGACATCACACATATGCATGCCCGAGGCAGGATTCGAACCTGCGACCGTAGCAGTCACACGGTTCCGGACTGAAGCACCTAGAACCGCTCGGCCACCGTTCCGGCTCTCAATTACCGAACTCTGTGCACTCAACGACGACTTCCAACCTGTAGGTGAAGTCCAGAATCGTATAGCTTCGCAACAGTACAGTGCCTAACTGTTCTAACTATAAACTCTCCTGAGAGCAAAGACAACAAGTCCGGCCACACCAACAAAGCTGATATCGAGCGACCGTCACACACGGGCGCTCACAACGGAAGACCTCGTCTCTCCGCAGCTGGCCTCCTAGCAAGGCTCGGCTCCCCACCGTCGTAATGCCGAAAACGAATCATATTCCCGAAACCACGGAATATTCTCCCTCTCTACTGATTCTTCCGAAGGCCGACCAACCGTATTTTAGTCTTTTGTCGTCCAGCGCGGAAAATTTGCGAGGAAAAACCTATACTCGTACAATGGTACGGGTCTGAGTAAAAATCCTTGCAAATAACCCAGCCTGCGTGGTTTCCGAGGTGCCGCTTCTTCGTTCCTCTCACCTGTGTCCAAGATTTACTGAGTTCGGAAGCATTATCCGGTTATCCTTCAGGCCCTACTACAATAGCTGCCGGTCGCCTCCGTATTGTGTCTTCGCGCTTCCCCTTGTTACTTCCTGTGTGGAGCTGAACCACCACACCTGTGTGGGCCTTCAACCCAGGGCTTGAGTTCCGTCTGCCGTTTCATTTCCACTGGCGTTCCCACCTCTACCAGCATAGGAAATCATTCATTACGCCGTTCTGATAATAAAGACACTCCGTCATCTTTCATGCAATAAGCGTTAACAATTATTTACAAGGCGTACGTGATAATGTGAGTCTCCTTTATACATTCACCGAGCGAGGCGGCGCAGTTGTTAGCACACTGGACCCGCATTCGGGCCGACGACGGTTCAATCCCGTCTCCTGCCATCCTGATTTAGGTTTTCCGTGATTTCCCTAAACCGTTTCAGGCAAATGCCGGGGTGGTTCCTTTGAAAGGGCACGGCCGATTTCCTTCCCAATCCTTCCCTAATCCGAGCTTGCGCTCCGTCTCTAATGACCTCGTTGTCGACGGGAGGTTAAACACTAACCACCACCACCTTTATACAGGGTGTTACAAAAAGGTACGGCCAAACTTTCAGGAAACATTCGTCACACACAAAGAAAGAAAATATGTTATGTGGATGTGTGTCCGGAAACGCTTACTTTCGATGTTAGAGCTCATTTTATTACTTCTCTTCACATCACATTAATTATGGAATGGAAACACACAACAACAGAACGTACCAGCGTGACTTCAAACACTTTTTTACAGGAAATGTTCAAAATGTCCTCCGTTAGCGAGGATACATGCATCTACCCTCCGTCGCATGGAATCCCTGATGCGCTGATGCAGCCCTGGAGAATTGCGTATTGTATCACAGCCGTCCACAATACGAGCACGAAGAGTCTCTACATTTGGTACCGGGGTTGCGTAGAAGAGAGCTTTCAAATGCCCCCATAAATGAAAGTCAAGAGGGTTGAGGTCAGGAGAGCGTGGAGGCCATGGAATTGGTCCGCCTCTACCAATCCATCGGTCACCGAATCTGTTGTTGAGAAGCGTACGAACACTTCGACTGAAATGTGCAGGAGCTCCATCGTGCATGAACCACATGTTGTGTCGTACTTGTAAAGGCACATGTTCTAGCAGCACAGGTAGAGTATCCCGTATGAAATCATGATAACGTGCTCCATTGAGCGTAGGTGGAAGAACATGGGGCCCAATCAAGACATCACCAACAATGCCTGCCCAAACGTTCACAGTACTGTAGAGCAATGAGTCGCATGTCAACACAAGCACCGAATTCATTACCTTCCTTCAATTGGGCCAACTGGCGGGGAATCTAGGAAGTACCGTACATACTGCCGAAACTAAAATGAGCTCTAACATGGAAATTAAGCGTTTCCGGACACATGTCCACATAACGTCTTCTCTTTATTTGTGTGTGAGGAATGTTTCCTCAAAGTTTGGCCGTACCTTTTTGTAACACCCTGTATATTCATATATACGATGTACAATCTATTACATGATACCTAATTGTGTTTGTAGATCACAGCGAAGTATGTGGATGGGTGCTTGTAAGGTGCGAAATTATAGCCACCTTACAGTTTATTTCTTGCACTGAGTGAAGCTTCTGGGAACTCGCGTTATGGTGAAACGGAACTTCTTGAACCGTTCCAATGTTTTATTAAATTGCTAGCAAGCAGAAATTATTAGCAAGAGTTTCTTCTCTTGCAGGTAATACCTCAGCTGGTGTCCAAAAGGAGAGAATGGACTAAACAATGTTATTTATTGAATTTTTTTCTGTTGTGTACCACTTTCCCCATTTTACTTTCCTTTGTGCGGCCTGGACGGTATAAATGAGTGAGTGTGTGAACTAGCAGAAAGCTTTAGGCACGGATTTAACACTGCATGAATGGTCGTTCTGGGGTAGGCTAGTACCAACCCCCAAAGCGTGAACAAGTTTAGCAGAGACCAAGTTTGCAGGTCAGGCCAAAGATGACACGTAGGAGCGCGTCCTGGATCTGTCAGGTTGGCGCGCCACCCCCAACACGTTTGTAAGCGGAACGGTTAGGCGAATTCGGTTGGAAGAGAACTTGTTCCTGGGTCGTGGTGCTGGACAGACACGGAGACGCAGCTCTCGTTTTGGTAATGTTAACATAGATATTAGTTTGTCTGAAATCTGCTCTGTAATGAAGTCCACATGTTGAAATCAGGCGCGAAATTACCACTGAACCCCATAAGGGAATAGTTTTTCTTAATTTACTCGAATTTCAGTAGACCTTGCGTTAGTGCCTTTTTCAGACAACGCACCATGTGCCTTAAGCTCACAGTCACGCTATTGCTCCGTGCTTACCGGAAATTCACTCATTCAATGTATTTTAATCTGCTCTTCCATTTACAGTAATACAGGGTGATTCAAAAAGAATACCACAACTTTAGGAATTTAAAACTCTGCAACGACAAAAGGCAGAGCTAAGCACTATCTGTCGGCGAATTAAGGGAGCTATAAAGTTTCGTTTAGTTGTACATTTGTTCGCTTGAGGCGCTGTTGACTAGGCGTCAGCGTCAGTTGATGCTAAGATGGCGACCGCTCAACAGAAAGCTTTCTGTGTTATTGAGTACCGCAGAAGTGAATCGACGACAGTTGTTCAGCGTGCATTTCGAACGAAGTATGGTGTTAAACCTCCTGATAGGTGGTGTATTAAACGTTGGTATAAACAGTTTACAGAGAATGGGTGTTTGTGCAAAGGGAAAAGTTCTGGACGGCCGAGAACGAGTGATGAAAATGTAGCACGCATCCAGCAAGCATTTGTTCGCAGCCCAGGAAAATCGACTCGCAGAGCTAGCAGAGCTAGCAGAGAGCTGCAAATTCTACAATCAACTGTATGGAGAGTCCTACGAAAAAGGTTAGTTATGAAACCTGAACGTCAACTACCCGAGGCGATGGATCGGCCGCCAGGCAGCCCGTGACAGAGCACTTCATCACTGACCTCCAAGAAGCCCTGATCTTACCCCCTGCGATTTTTTCTTATGGGGGTATGTTAAGGATATGGTGTTTCCGCCACCTCTCCCAGCCACCATTGATGATTTGAAACGAGAAATAACAGCAGCTATCCAAACTGTTACGCCTGATATGCTACAGAGAGTGTGGAACGAGTTGGAGTATCGGGTTAATATTGCTCGAGTGTCTGGAGGGGGCCATATTGAACATCTCTGAACTTGTTTTTGAGTGAAAAAAAACCTTTTTAAATACTCTTTGTAATGATGTATAACAGAAGGTTATATTATGTTTCTTTCATTAAATACACATTTTTAAAGTTGTGGTATTCTTTTTGAATCACCCTGTATTTTGGGGTTTTTATTTATTTTCCACATGTTTTCTTTGTGAATTTGCTTTGGCGCCACGTGGTCGGTTGGAGCAACCGCCGCATTGATAAATTGTAGTTTCGGTCTGAAAATATATTGTACACGATGAATAATCATACGATAGTGAGCGAGTGTAAAATAGGGAAGGAATAATCGTGTGTGTCCATATTTTTCTGTTGGCTACTGAAACTTGGCCATGTGGGTTGAACAGCATCGAAGTGATGTTTCTTGTGCACCCCCATAACGATTTGATTTGTTGGCGATGTTGTGCGTTAAGTAAAATACTCGTGCCACTAGGAAAAGTGTCGCATTTTAATGCCCACTGATTTGATAAAGATTTGCGAAATACTCTTCCACCCTGACCAAGTTTTCCTTGTATTGTCTTTGCAGAACTTATTCTGAGTTTTCTATAGTAACTGAATGTAATAACCGAGGGTTTAGGTATAGTTGTGCGGTTGTATCGAATTACATTGAAGCCAGGTCTGCGTTCCTCTGTCCCATTCCATAATTACGTGGTGAAACTGAACCATGTTAACTAGAGACGGGTTTTGATGATTTACATTGCGAGAGAAACACGACTGGTTGTTGAAATACCATCGGTACTGAATAAATATCAATTAATCTCTACCCTCGACTGATTATTTACTCCTTCCATCATAAAGAATAGGTGGCAGACAGTACCACAGTCGAACTCTGGGTCATGAAAGCAAATAAAAGCTATATAATGCCTATTAAGCCCTGTATAGGTACCTTCTGTAATGGTTCAAAAAAATGCGTTATCCGTTGTGTTCAAATTTCTACCGGTTCGTTAAAACCTTCCGCTAGGAATTATTAATATCCAGCAATAACTCGCAGGGGTCAGTAATTTCGTGGACCACACGAATTTAAGAAACCATTTACTACAGACGGTAGCTTGCGGGAGCGGTTGGACATGTCAAAGCGACAGTAATCTACCTACTTAGGTGGACTTTTACCACCACCAGTACTGGAAGGTTACGTTGCAATGGCATTTGCCGTGTTCTCCTCGTGAGATGGTTGGCGCAGGAGAGGAATCCGTGTGGGCCACATCCAACCAATCAGAAGACGGATGACTCAAAAAATCTTCGTGACTGGCCCCGGTACGGAGCGGTGTCTTGCCAGGCGGAGTTGCAGCGCGTCCTTAGGGGCGCCCCACAAGTGCCGCAGAACTGCTGATCCGAGATATTTTTAAGGCGCTCTCCTCTGCGGCAGTACGTAACAGCAGAGGGCTTCACTAGGGCCCGCGAACAACTCCGGCACACCCATCACTGGCACCTCCAGCAACGCACTGGCTGTTTCATCAATCAGCAGACAACCTACACACACACACACACACACACACACACACACACACACACACACACACACACACAATAGTGGGACACCTCTTAGCTAAGTAACATATTACGTTCAGGCATCATTTTTTACTTCCGCATTGGTCGTGGTATAGGTTGGTTGGTTGGTTTGTGGGGGTTGAAAGGTCTCTTTACCCACGACCAAAAATACCCACGAAGAAAAAAAAGAACAAGCAACGCAGACAACGAAGTAGAACAAGAAAGACATAGACAAAGACCAGAAAAGGTTGGTTGGTTTGTGGGGGGTTGAAGGGATCAGACTGCAAAGGTAATCTGTCCCTTTTTTCCACAACCATGAAGCTCCCACAAGGGCTACAGAGAGAGAAAAGAAAGCAAGCAACGGAGGTGACAAGGGACGACACAGAACAAGAAAGACAAAGACCAGACGAAAGGGGTCGTCGTATATAAAATGTTGGAAAGAAAAACATAGCTACAAAGATGATAATTGCGAAGGAACCATGCATAACAGTAGAAGTACTTCAGTTGAGCAGTGAAAGAAGGAAGCACAAAAATGTGCAGGGAAATGGAAGGGTACAGAAATACAAGTCACAAATAAATTGGAAGTGCAGGGAAATTTAGGCGAAATGGCTGCATGAAAATGTGAATAAATTGAAAGCGAAATGATCGTCAGAAGGACAGAATCACTAAACAGAAAAGTCAAAACAACCTTCTTTGAAATTAAAAGCAATGGTGTTAACATTAGGAGTGCCATGGGAATTCGACTGTTAACTGCAGAGGAGAAAGCAGGTATGTGGAAAGTGTACATTGAAGGTGTATATAAAGGGGAAGACATGTACGATAACGTGATGTAAGCAACAGGAGTCGATATAGAAGAGATAGGGGATCCACTGGTAGAATCAATTTAAAAGTGCTTTGGAAGACTTAATATCGAATAAAGCAAAAGGAAGAGAGAACATTCCTAAATGCAGTTAGCAATACACCCTGAGGCAGGCGCGTTGCAACAGTCGCCGAAACGTCGGAATTTTACAGATGACAATGCGGCCTCAAACCCAAAAGAATTTTATTGACTGTGACAACGGCCGCGGAATCCTACGTTTACATAAATAAAATGTAATGAAAACAAAATACGATTTAACAGTCAACAACCCTTCCGGCTGCATTTTGCAAAATCAAGCTAACTCGGACAGACGTCACAAATTCCCCTACTGCACAACGACGTTCTGACACATACATTTCCATAGTTTTAATAAAATATCACATTCTAACTTTGCGTATGTCCTCCATTCGCCCCCTGAGTCTCTCCACAACTCACACAACCAAAACACTATTAAACAGTAATTTTCCAAAGTACTTTTAATTACGTCAGAAATCTGTGGTAATGAAACTAAAGAAAATTCCAGAAAATTGAAGTATATAAAAATATACGTTAGGTTGCAGTTTCCGTTGAAACGATAGTTGAATACATTACAGTCCCTAATTCAGTTTCAGAATGCCAACACGGTTATTGTGTTTCAGTTACAAATTTATATCTCCGAAAGTATTGAAGTTATTGATTTGAAATTTTAACAGTTGTGTTATCCATAGAATTTGGTGTACTATGAAAACTACACTACTGGTCATTAACATTGCAACACCAAGAAAAAATGCAGATCATAAACGGGTATTCATTGGACAAATATATTATACTAGAACTGACATGTGATAACATTTTCACGCAATTTGAGTGCATAGATCCTGAGAAATCACTACCCAGAACAACTACATCTGGCCGTAATAACGGCCTTGATACGCCTGGGCATTGAGTCAAACAGAGCTTGGATGCCGTGTACAGGTACAGCTGCCCATGCAGCTTCAACGCGATACCACAGTTCATCAAGAGTAGTGACTGGCGTATTGTGACGAGCCAGTTGCTCGGCCACCATAGACCAGACGTTTTCAGTTGGCCAGAGATCTGGAGAATGTGCTGGCCAGGGCAGCAGTCGAACACTTTCTGTATCCAGAAAGGCCCGTATAGGACCTGCAACATACGGTCGTGCATTATCCTGCTGAAATGTTGGGTTTCGCAGGGATCGAATGAGCGTAGAGCCACGGTCGTAACACATCTGAAATGTAACGTCCACTGTTGAAAGTGCCGTCAATCCGAACGAGAGGTGACCGAGACGTGTAACCAATGGCACCCGATACCATCACGCCGGGTGATACGCCAGTGTGGCGATGACGAATACACGCTTCCAATGTGCGTTCACCGCGATGTCGCCAATCACGGATGCGACCATCATGATGCTGTAAACAGAACCTGGATTCATCCGAAAAAATGACGTTTTGCCATTCGTGCACCCACGTTCGTCGTCGAGTACACCATCGCAGGCGCTCCTGTCTGTGATGCAGCGTCGAGGGTAACCGCAGCCACAGTCTCCGAGCTGATAGTCCATGCTGCTGCAAACGTCGTCGAACTGTTCGTGTAGCTGGTTGTCGTCATGCAAACGACCCCATCTGTTGACTCAGGGATCGAGACGTGGCTGCACGATCCGTTACAGCCATGCGGGTAAGATGCCTGTCATCTCGACTGCTAGTGATAAGTGGCCGTCGGGATCCTGCATGGCGTTCCGTATTACCCTCCTGAACCCACCGATTCCATATTCTGCTAAGAGTTACTGGATCTCGCCCAACGCGAGCTGCGATGTCGCGATACGATAAACCGCAATCGCGATAGGCTACAATGCGACATTTATCAAAGTCGGAAACGTGATGGTACGCATTTCTTCTACTTACACGAGGCATCAGAACAACGTTTTAACAGGTAACGCCGGTCAACTGCTGTTTGTGTACTAGCAATCGGTTGGAAACTTTCCTGGTGTCAGCACGTTGTAGGTGTCGCCACCGGCGCCAACCTTGTGTGAATGCTCTGAAAAGCTAATCATTTGGATATCACAGCATCTTCTTCCTGACGGTTAAATTTCGCGTCTGTAGCACGTCATCTTCGTGGTGTAGCAATTTTAATGGCCAGTAGTGTATTATTAATACTTAACAGTACTTCTTCGGATTCATGGAGAGTATGTGTAATGTACTGCACATAGCATTAGGGACCTATACAGATCGCTTGGCCCAGTAGATAGCGTGAGAACCAAATCTGTTCTCCCCACCTCTTCCAATACCATATAACAACTCGTAATACTTCGCTACGTTACAAACCGTCGAGTTGTATTTTTTACCAGCATCAGAACCATCTTTCCGCGGTCCCTGTGCCCGGCTTCATGGTGACGGACAGTTGGGGCTGAAGTGGGACCGGCTCTCTCAGGATGGGCCATACATCGCAGCCACCGCCGGCTGTCGTGAAAAACGGCACCACCCCCTCTCGTCACGAAGCAGCACGCTAAATCACGGCGTGAGGTTCCGCCGTAAATCTCGGCCCAGACGGAAAACCCGCTCGCCGCCCCTCCACAGCTGGGGTTTCCTCACTGCCTGTCCCCAGCTCCACTCTATACTTTCGCATTCCTACGTATCTGCTGTAAGGGTTTTGCTTTATACAGAAAATTGCAACATTGGTAATACGAGGGCTGTCCAGAAAGTAAGTTACGATCGGTCGCGAAATGGAAACGACTATGAAAATCCGATAAAGCTTTGCAAAGATGTGTTGGGCAGTGTCTCTAGTATGACTCTAGGTACGAGGTGCAATCCGGTTCTAAGGCCTCCGATTTTTTTTCTCCGGACTGGAAAGAGATAGAAATATGCGCATTGTTTTAAAATGAGGCCGCGTTCATTGTCAATACGTCCCAGAGATGGCAGCACCGTACGGCAGATGGAATTTTACCGCCAGCGGCGAGAATGAGAACTGTTTTAAATACTTAAAATGGCGACGTTTTCCTTACTTGAACAGCGTGCAATCATTCGTTTTCTGAATTTGCGTGGTGTGAAACCAATAGAAATTCATCGACAGTTGAAGGAGACATGTGGTGATGGAGTTATGGATGTGTCGAGAGTGCGTTCGTGGGTGCGACAGTTTAATGATGGCAGAACATCGTGTGACAACAAACCGAAACAACCTTGGGCTCACACAAGCCAGTCTGACGACATGATCGAGAAAGTGGAGATAATTGTTTTGGGGGATCGCCGAATGACTGTTGAACAGATCGCGTACAGAGTTGGCATTTCTGTGGATTCTGTGTGCACAATCCTGCATGACAACCTGAAAATGCGAAAAGTGTCATCCAGGTGGGTGCCACGAATGCTGACGGACGACCACATGGCTGCCCGTGTGGCATGTTGCTGAGCAATGTTGACGCGCAACGACAGCACGAATGGGACTTTCTTTTCGTCAGTTGTGACAATGGATGAGACGTGGATGATATTTTTCAATCCAGAAACAAAACGCCAGTCAGCTCAATGGAAGCACACACATTCACCGCCACCAAAAAAATTTCGGGTAACCGCCAGTGCTGAAAAAATGATGGTGTCCATGTTCTGGGACAGCGAGGGCGTAATCCTTACCCATTGCGTTCCAAAGGGCACTACGGTAACAGGTGCATCCTACGAAAATGTTTTGAAGAACAAATTCCTTCCTTCACTGCAACAAAAACGTCCGGGAAGGGCTGCACGTGTGCTTTTTCACCAAGACAACGTACCCGCACATCGAGCTAACGTTACGCAACAGTTTCTTCGTGATAACTTTGAAGTGATTCCTCATGCTCCCTACTCACCTGACCTGGCTCCTAGTGACTTTTGGCTTTTTCCAACAATGAAAGACACTCTCCGTGGTCGCACATTCACCAGCCGTGCTGCTATTGCCTCAGCGATTTTCCAGTGGTCAAAACAGACTCCTAAAGAAGCCTTCGCCGCTGCCATGAAATCATGGCGTTAGCGTTGTGAAAAATGTGTACGTCTGCAGGGCGATTACGTCGAGAAGTAACGCGAGTTTCATCGATTTCGGGTGAGTAGTTAATTAGAAAAAAATCGGCCTTAGAACTTGAATGCACCTTGTAGAATTATGTCGCTCTTTTCATTGCGGCGCTCTTAGTGAGCGCGTAAAGATGTTACAGAAAATAGTGCCTCCCGCCAAGTACAAGGGCGTGGTGAGAATTTTCCCCTGAAGCTATGCAACCAACATTACATAACTGTCGTGCGGTTTTTTCTTCAAGACAATTCTCAGCCTCATTTTGCAGGGGCAATGAAGATGTTCCTGCATCGTTTCAATTGGAAATGTTTGGTCACTCACAATACAGCCCGTAATTGTCTCCCACTGAGTTTCATCTCTGTTCAAACGAACCGCTGGCTATGAAGACAACATTTTGGCACAGACAAAGAGCTTTAGGCCTGCGTAGAGAATTGGTGGAAAGCACTGGCGGCTGTCTTCTATGATGAGGGTATTGGAAAGTTGGTACAACGCTACGACGAATGTCTGAGTCAGAACGGCGACTACGTAGAGAAGTAGCTGTAAGGTGTAGCTAACTGTTACAGATGAAACATTTCTGATTTTCACTGTGATTTTCATTTCGCGATCAATCGTAACTTACTTTCTGGACAGCCCTCGTATTTTGGATGTCACATGAAAAAGTAAAGCTTCAGAATCGGCTGAGTAATAGCAGGCAATATCTGTGCCAAAGAGGTTGCACTGTAACAGACTGTGCCAGGTGGCAGATTAAATGAATGTCAATTTCGCACCTTACATGAGAGATTTTATGCATCGTAACAAGAAGAATATGTCACCTGACATACTTCTGTGGAAATGAGCAGATTTGCCTTATAAAATTGCCGGCCGAAGTGGCCGTGCGGTTAAAGGCGCTGCAGTCTGGAACCGCAAGACCACTACGGTCGCAGGTTCGAATCCTGCCTCGGGCATGGATGTTTGTGATGTCCTTAGGTTAGTTAGGTTTAACTAGTTCTAAGTTCTAGGGGACTAATGACCTCGGCAGTTGAGTCCCATAGTGCTCAGAGCCATTTGAACCATTTTGAACCTTATAAAATTAAAACATCCCCTTAGAAAAATTTATCAGTTACTGTGCTGGTTAACCACTTACGGTATTTGATTTTCAAACAGCTCAGCAGAACTGTACGTACTCAGACATTTCGCTCTTTACTTATTCTGATCAACACTAAACTGACACACAATATTTTTAGCGCAACGCACTCTGACTTTTAATAATCCCTACAAAAGAATAGCCTTGACTAACAATAACCTATACCTTTCACGAATCACTTACCTGACAAAAATCTTCGTCACTCGGCTACTGCAATACAGCGAGCGCCAATACTACCAGCTAAATAGAAGATTCTAACTACTGAAGGCACTAACTACTGATAGGCATACTTGGCAAATGAAATATTCTGATAGAGAACAAACAATGTATTTAACTTAATAGTGTTCAAAAGTAATAATATACACACATATATATATATATATATATATATATATATATATATATATATATATATATATATATATAGGGTGTTACAAAAAGGTACGGCCAAACTTTCAGGAAACATTCCTCACACACAAATAAAGAAAATATGTTATATGGACACGTGTCCCGGAACGCTTAATTCCCATGTTAGAGCTCATTTTAGTTTCTTCCACCTACGCTCAATGGAGCACGTTATCATGATTTCATACGGGATACTCTACCTGTGCTTCCAGAACATGTGCCTTTACAAGTACTACACAACATGTGGTTCATGCACGATGGAGCTCCTGCACATTTCAGTCGAAGTGCTCGTACGCTTCTCAACAGATTCGGTGACCGACGGATTGGTAGATGCGGACCAAGTCCATGGCCTCCACGCTCTCCTGACCTCAACCCTCTTGACTTTCATTTATGGGGGCATTTGAAAGCTCTCGTCTACGCAACCCCGGTACCAAATGTAGAGACTCTTCGTGCTCGTATTGTGGACGGCTGTGATACAATAGGCCATTCTCCAGGGCTGCATCAGCGCATCAGGGATTCCATGCGACGGAGGGTGGATGCATGTATCCTCGCTAACGGAGGGCATTTTGAACATTTCCTGTAACAAAATGTTTGAAGTCACGCTGGTACGTTCTGTTGCTAAGTGTTTCCATTCCACGATTAATGTGATTTGAAGAGAAGTAATAAAATGAGCTCTAACATGGAAATTAAGCGCGTCCGGACACATGTCCACATAACATATTTTCTTTCTTTGTGTGCGAGGAATGTTTCCTGAAAGTTTGGCCATACCTTTTTGTAGCACCCTGTATATATCAGTTCATGACACCCAGTCTTACAAATTTACTGTCTCTAATGGACACATGTCCAGATCATCCGCTCTCAAAACTCCGCCATCTCTCTCTCCACATCCACCACTGCTGGCGGCTCACCTCCAACTGCACAAAGCTACGCGCTGTTCATATCTAACTGCCCAACACTACAACAGCGAATATTCCAACAATGTCAACCAGCCAGAGACTGCACACAGCACAGCCAGTGATTTTCATACATAGCGCTACGTGACGTTACCAACACGAAAGCCTGAACAGCCTACTTACAAAATGGACAGTATGCAGTGGAATGGGATGGCACTCAGTCAATGGTATTATCACACCAAACCTAAATCCTGCACGTCAGTGAGCAAGAGAAGAAAAAAGCTGCTGGAGGAAACGTTTTAGTTTGGGAGCAGATGCGAGTTGCAACTTCGCGGCTCGAGTACAACTGAATGCTCTTAAAGCGACCCATGGCGAGGTACAACGAACGCTCCAACTGACTCATCGAGCCGAGCCGGAACCGGCCTAGCGGCGTGGTATGGAGAGAATCTTTAAAAAAAACCGCATTGGGGAATTTCCAGATGGATACAAACAGACCAGCGATGCAGTTGATCAGGTGATGTTGTAATGTTGTGTGTGCCTCACTCCTTTTTTTTTCAACTAATTTGTGCCTGATTTTATTCTGAAAAGCTCAGTAATGTATGTAAATACTGTGAATGTAAATGTGATTCAAAAAGTACTTGAAATGAAGTGAAGCGCAGCTGAACAGTAAGAAACTCCTTAGCGCGCAATGGCCGCAACGATAGTAGTTGTGAATCTTTGAGTATGGATTCTAAAAAAAAAAAAAAAAAAAAGACAGTTGATTTATTAAAAATAGAGGACTGTTAATCTGTATCTTGCGGAAAGAGGACGTGTCGCTAGGCCGTCGCTCAGAACGCGTTGCTACATTTAATGAAAATTGATATTTTAGTGATAAAACCGAGTAAAGTACGTGTAAGAGTTGCCAAACATTTTTGTATACAAATTTTCTGGAAGTGAAGAACAGAAATATCTTGTTTTTGGAAAAGGAGGTGAACATTGTCGTCGCCGTCTATCAATCGACAGAATTGTAAGTATACAAAGTTCACTAAAATACACGAAAATATATGCATTCTCTATAGTTTTCATTCAGTACGTAACAACCTCTCATAATTTCTTAATTAAAGTAATTGGATTATGTTCTTGTACAATAGTATGGTGCTGAACTTCACTGACCAATTTTGATGTGGCAGGACGTGAAGTTTGAAGGAAGTTTGTGTGCCTAGCAATCTCCTTTTCTCACGAAAAGCAGATTTCTGTTTGATCTTATTTACTTACAACAGTGGTCCCTTAGGTATGAAAAGCTAAGAAAACTTGGGCTCAAAGCTATCCGCAATACGGCCAAGTAGCTAACAGAGTCGTATTTTAAACCTTAAAGAACAGTAACTTCCTTCAAATTATAATACGTCAACAGCTGGTGCAGAAGCTGATGATTCAAGGAGGCAGCAACCAAAATTCAGGTACCAGTTACGACTTAAAGTAAAAATCTCAGTCAAAAATATATATATATATATATATATATATCTCTCTCTCTCTCTCTCTCTCTCTCTCTCTCGCTCTCTCTCTCTCCCCCCAAACACCTATACAAATGTTCATTTTATTAAGATAAAAGTCATTTTATAATGTACACACACATCTTTTAGGCAGCTGCAAAGGGCACAAAATACGATTGGCTGGAATGAACTAGGAAGGAGTAAAATGCCGAAATTTCGATGCAGTTGGATGGTACGGCCTTTGAGATTGGCAGAGATAGTTTGCACAAGATGAAAGGAACACTCCTATTGGTCAGAAAAAGCCATGACGTGAAGTACGAAGGGCCCAGTTGGGGGACAGTTTTGCTACGAGAGACACAAGACCAAAAATTTCGGGGACTCTTCTCTGAATCAGTGTCAAGTACAGAACAGGGTGTGTCACGCTCTGTACAAAGCAAAGGAGGAATTCTGTGTGAATGCTGCATTCACTTCAGCTGACATTCTGCTGTATATTAGCTGTAGCGCCGTTGAGGTCCAACTGTGGATAAACGAAACAGCCACATACTTAATTGTTCTTGCAAGAACTGAGAGGGCATTGTAATATGCACGCCGCTCCAGCCATGTGCGTGCACATCGCCATATTTCAACACTAGGGATGGGTGCATGTTTTCCCACCTAACAAGAAACATAGGGCAGTTTCTGCTGATAAAATCAGGGAAGATTCTGATTATCTTTTATAGGACTTTCAGAGGATGACAGCAGCCATGCAGCCGACAGCTCATCGCAGCTAAGGTATATACCATGTGCAGAGGTGTAAACTTGTTGGTTCATCAGCTTGCGTCCACTGTAAACTCGAGCAACAATGAGTAATCTCTTTTGCTCAGCTTGTCACAAAAACTAACCATCCTCCATACACTTGTCGTCTTAAATACTTAGTACCGAACTTAGAACCGGAATCCGATGATTTGTCATAATATTGGCCGACTTCACGATATAGTAGTAAGAATAATTTTGTAGAGAACCTTCTGGTTAAAATTTGATATTGTTATGTTCAGTGTCGTGTTAATTCGATTAAACAGGACGTAAAATGCGTTATCTTGAAAACTGTCCTAACATTTTCATGTTGCAACCCATGTAAATTCGTGTACTTCTTTGACAATAATCCTGAATTAAAAACAATGTGTACAACTAAACACTGTTGTGCTCTGTCATAGAAAAGGGTCCACTCCTTACCCCAGTAATTTATTCTATAGACGCTAACGCACTCTCTGGGTGTATTTGCTGATTTTTGACGATACAGAAAAGGAGTGGAGTGTCAGAACTGTTAGTAGAAACTTTGTTTGTGAGTGGAGTAGTGGAGTGCAGTCATGGAGGAAGGGGAGAGAGAGAGAGAGAGAGAGAGAGAGAGAGAGAGAAAGGGGAGAGGGGGAGAGGGGGGGAGGGGGGGAGGGGGGGAGGGGAGGAGAAAGGGTCGAGTTTTATCTCGTGACGAGGTAAGATATGTTTAGGCCGTGCTGAGTGCCAGCAATAATTTTCTTGTATTATTTTTCATTTATGCAGACAGAGTTTGTAAATTCATTCAGAAGACTTCAAAAGCTACTGTAATACCGCATTAGCCGAGACATCCAAGCGCAGTAATTAATTTTGACAGGGATTTTGAATTGGTGTTTTTATGATTATGTAACTATGTAAGGTTTACTTATTTTTCCTGTAAGATACACAGCATACGCCTTTGTAAGAAAGTACAGAGAATTTGTTCAGGTTTTTCCAGTGTTAATGTGAAGCGAATTTTTAATATTTCAGGTGTTAAAACATTTTGTGTTAGTGATGTAAAGTTTTGTTAATACAGTTACGTTATAGTTTCTTCATCAATCAGCATTCGTGTCTTTATTTCAAGTTTCACATGCATAATTTTGCTTTCTCCAGTCTCTCAGTAACAAAACTTAAATCGACAATGATCACTGCAGTAATGAGATTTAATAGCACCGACGTATTATGGATGTGTGTACAGTTTACAGCATACATTGCAGACCGTTGCTAACAGTTTTAGTTTTTCGCTAGCACAGCAACAGGTGCTGTAGTAGTTTGGAGATAGCAGCAGCGCAGCATTTATTCATTGCGCAAACAGGTAGGCCATTTGTAATTTATATGTGATACTATCAACATTTCAACAGTGACATCCTTTAGTCATTTGTATTTCATACTTTGCTCGCAGTCAGATTGCTCGTACTATTGCTAACAGGACAGGTTCCTTAAATTTAACAAAACAGACTGTACTCTCGCCACAAGCTTTGCAGAACACAGTTTAATGTTGCATTTCTAATTAACTTTTGCATTGCTGGTCACTTTTCAAGACTTGAGTGATCGCTTGCAACCTTAGATACAAGCTTAGCTGTTTCTCTAATCACGAGTTTAACTTCAGATTACCACACAGACAAAATACCAGTAAATATAACTGTACACAACCATACAACCGAACCAAATTAGCCACTTTCACTGATGCATGAAATTTCTAAGAGAGAGAGAATGAATTAAACTCAACACTGTTGTAAGACATCGTGGTCTCCTGACCTTCATTGCTTACATATTCTGCCCTCACAATCATATTCCGCACATCAAGATGCTTCATTCGAACCCAAACTCGATAAAGTCAACGTTGTATGAATTCATGTAAACGATATGCAAATAACTAATAAATCCCAAGTGCGCGCCGTGGTTGAAATACTCGAGGCTGGTGTACACACACACACACACACACATTCAAGACACGATGGTCACAAAAGCTTTTAGTTCGGGAGAGGCAAACACCGCACGCCAGGGCGCCGGTCCCTTCAGAGGTTTTCACAGGGGGCTATCTATGTCGGCTGGCAGCCGCCCATGGAGCAGACAGCGTTTGCCCGAGTGAAAGGAGGAACGGCCCTGTGTTCGGCTTAAAAGCAAATTCTGCTACATTGTGTGGGAGCGCCCAGCCTACGCATTCTTTACAAATATGGCATGCAGTTTCAGAGATTTTCACAGGGAGACAGCAAACGCCAAACGACGATGCTACAGATTTCCGGATTGGTCGCCTTAAACGAAAGGTCATTCTCCTGTTTTAGAAGAGCAATGCTGATTGGCAGACGATATTTCTGATGCCTTGAGCTGAAGGAATAAAGGAAGAGACCGAAAGATATACCCCTTCACGTCTGGTGTGGAGAGGGGCCATTCTGTTGTCGCTCTTGAAGCGAGAACATGTAATGAGAGCGTGTGCGCTCATACTTGTACGCAAAGAGCGAGAAACAAAGTCTCTCCTCAGTACTTCACTGGGAGAGCACCTCTGTCGAGAGCGAATCGAAGTGCGACTCTATATTGAGTCCTTGCGATTAAGCGTTGTTCACTGTGTTGGCTGACACACTTATTGTGCGGTGTGAACGGACAGAGTTATAGTTAAACGCCTGTGAGCGAATTTTGAGTGGCATCGCGGTGGACTGGTTATCTGACCGGTGTACCACGCCAATAGTTAGACTAGGGGCGAATAGGAGTCCTTGACTTCATCAAGGTGTAGGGAGAGTTTGATTGGCGAAGGTCAATCCAGATAGAACGAGAGTTATCTTATTTGTCAGCAGCGAGCGGCGCAGACAGCAGTCATTGCAGCTTACGGTATTGTGTGCTACAGCTCTTGTGAGCCCCATATTTCCTCCACAACAATACACTTCACTGCATTTCACACGCGACAGCCTCGACCGTATCTAGCAACAATCTAATGGATAATTATTCAAGTTGAGAAGGTGCGTCTCTCAGCCATTCTGCCAAGTCAATAACAATCTTAAACTTTGTATAGAAATTTCATTAGCGAATCCAATCCCTGAGAGATAACTACACATTCCGAAAAGAAGCCAGAAATAACTTGTTCAGTTCACAACTAAATGTGCCATTTTGATTTCTCAGAATTTTAGCCAAAATAAATAATAATTTTCGTTAGTTTCGTGTTTTTCTTACACTAACCAGCACTACTCTAGTACCCAAGTATCCCACTAGTTACGTAAGAAATTTTGTGAATTTTTGTGTCATTTCCTTACAGCGGACGACTCTAGAAGATATTTATTGCTGAAAGTTTTTCAGGCATTTCTATTTAGAACGTTAGGAGCGTCTGTCTGACTTCTGTAGTAGTGTTGGGATGGATACTGCATCTTGCAGGAGCCACAGGATAAAGGGTACATTTCAGATTAACCCGTTGCGCAGAATGACAGAATAACACCCACACGTCATCACAGACTGTGTACAAGACCTGCACTTTACCTGAATGGTGGGGTTATACCCAAAGTCAAGCAATGACAGTAGGGAGGGGGTCCAAAAACCAAAAAATGCAGAACCTCTGTCCAGAACCGCGCTGGTGCTACGCTCGAAGGTTCGAATCCTGCCTCGGGCACGGATGTGTGCGATGTCCTTAGGTTCGTTAGGTTTAAGTAGTTCTAAGTCTAGGGGACTGATGACCTCAGATGCCAAGTCCCATAGTGCTTAGAGCAATTTGAACAATTTTTTGCAAAACCTCCTATTTTTAGACTTTAGTACGCGTGACGTACAGTTCGAAGACTGGTTTCATGCAACTCTGCGTGCCTGTCTATAGTGTCCAATCCTTTTCATCTCTATATAATTACAGTAGCCTACACTGAGGTAACAAAAGTCATGCGATGTCTCCTAATATCATGTCGGATCTGCTTTTACTCAGCATAGTGCAGCAAACCCACGTGGCATGGACTCAATAAATCGTTGGAACCCTGCAGAAATGGTTGAAATGGCTCTGAGCACTATGGGACTTGACATCTGAGGTCATCAGTCCCCTAGAACTTAGAACTACTTAAACCTAACGAACTTAAGGACAACACACACATCCATGCCCGAGGCAGGATTCGAACCTGCGACCGTAGCGGTCGCGCGGTTCCAGACTGAAGAGCCTAGAACCGCTCGGCCACATCGGCCGGCCCCTGCAGAAATAATGAGTCATACTGCCTCTATAGCCGTCCGTAACACCGAAAGTGCGAGTGCAGGATTTTGTGCACGAACTGACCTCTCGACTCCGATCCATACATGTTCAATGGGATTCACATCACGGACTCGAATTGTCCAGAATATTCTTCAACCAACCGCAAATAATTGTGGTACGGTAACACAACGCATTGCCATCAATAAAAATTGCATCGTTGTTTGGGAACATGAAGCCCATGAATGGCGGCAAATGGTCCCCAGATAGCCCAACACAACCATTTCTAGTCTACATCTACATATATACTCCGCTATCCGCCAATCGGTGTGTGTCGGAGAGCACAATTCGCGCCGAAGTCATATTTGCCTCCCCCCCCACCCCCCTTCCTTTCACTCGTGGATCGCGCGAGGGAAAACCGTCTGTCTGAGCGCCTAAGTACGAGCTCTTAATTTCCCTTACCTTTGAATGGTGATCACTGCACGATTTGAAAGTAGTTGGTAACAAATACATCCTCGGCGAAGATCGGATTTCAGAATTTTGCGAGTAGCCCCTTCTGTTTAGCGTCTATCTGCAAGTGTGTCCCAATTCAAACTTTCTATGAGATTTGTAAAGCTCTCGCGATGGCTAAATGTACCAGTCAAGAATCTTGCCTTTCTCCTTTGGACCTTCTCAATCTTTTGAATCAGACCCAACTGGTAAGGGTCCCATACAGACGAATAATACTCCAAGACTGGACGAACTAACGTATTGTAAGCTATTTCCTTCGTTGAAGGACTGCATCGCTTCAGGATTCTACCAATAAACCGCAATCTAGTGTTCACCTTGCCCGTTACTTGTGCAATCTGATCACTCCATTTGAGACAATTTCGAATAGTCACACCCACATACTTGACGGATGTTAACGCTTCGAAAGACTGGGCATTTATTTTGTACTCGTACATTAATGGGGATTTTCGCCTTGTTATAGGCAGTAGGTCATTACAACACCCATTTATTTTCTCTAGATCCTCATTGATTTCTTCACAACTTTCGTGTGATACTACTTTCCTGTAGACTACAGCATCATCGGCAAACAGTCTAATACCACTGTCAATACCATCAACCAGATCGTTTATGTAAATCGTAAACAGCAGAGGACCTATTACGTTGCCCTAGGGCACACCTGAAGTTACGCTTGTTTCTGTTGAAGTCACCCCGTTCAGGACGAGATACTACTCTCTGTCTGTTAGGAAACTTTCTGTGCAACCGCAGACGTCCTCAGATAGACCGTAAGCGCGCACTTTTTTTGGAGCAAGCGACAGAGCGGAACTGAGTCGAACGCCTTACGAAAGTCGAGAAATATGGCATCAACCTGGGAGCCGGTATCTAGAGCCTGTTGTATATCACGCACAAAGAGGCCCAGCTGTGTGTCGCACGGCAGCTGTTTCCTAAAACCGTGCTGGTTTCTGCAGATGAGTTTCTCGGAGTCTAGAAAGGTCATTATGTCTGAACACAAAACATGTTCCATGATTCAACAACAAATCGACGCCAGTGAAATTGGCCGGTAATTATGTGCATCCGATTTTCTCCCCTTTTCATAGATTACTATGACCTGGGCCTTCTTCCAGTCCCGTGGAACTTTCCACTGTTCCAATGATCTCTGATAGATAAGAATGGTGCTATATTTGTAGCATAGTCAATCTATCATCTTTGCGGATACCGTCTGGGCCAGATGCCTTCCTGACGTCTAAGGATCTTAACTGTTTTACAATCCCAGATACACTGAACACTATGTTAGCCATCCTTGCGTCAATAATCGGTTCAGCTGGTCCAGAGGACCCACTCCATTCCATGTGAACACAGCTCTCGCAGTTACGGAACCACCTCCAGCTTGGACAGTGCTTCGTTGAAAACTTGGATTCACAGCTTCGTGGGGTCTGCGCCACGCTGCAGTCAGCTCTTACCATCGGAACCCATGTGAGCAGGCTGCAGTTTTCCAGTCGTCTAGGGTCCAGCCGATATGGTCACGAGCCCCAGAGATGAGCTGGAGGTGGTGATGTGCTGTTAGCAAAGGCACTCTCGTACGTCGTCTGCCTAACGGTTACGTTGGTGGTTCGCCCCACACTAATTTCTGCAGTCATTTAATGCAGTGATGCTTGTCTGACAGCACTGACAACTCTACCCTGAGGCTGCTGCTCTCGGTTGAGAAGTGAAAACTGTCAGCCACTCCATTGTCCGTGGTGAGAGGTAATGCTTGAAATACACTCCTGGAAATTGAAATAAGAACACCGTGAATTCATTGTCCCAGGAAGGGGAAACTTTATTGACACATTCCTGGGGTCAGATACATCACATGATCACACTGACAGAACCACAGGCACATAGACACAGGCAACAGAGAACGCACAATGTCGGCACTAGTACAGTGTATATCCACCTTTCGCAGCAATGCAGGCTGCTATTCTCCCATGGAGACGATCGTAGAGATGCTGGATGTAGTCCTGTGGAACGGCTTGCCATGCCATTTCCACCTGGCGCCTCAGGTGGACCAGCGTTCGTGCTGGACGTGCAGACCGCGTGAGACGACGCTTCATCCAGTCCCAAACATGCTCAATGGGGGACAGATCCGGAGATCTTGCTGGCCAGGGTAGTTGACGTACACCTTCTAGAGCACGTTGGGTGGCACGGGATACATGCGGACGTGAATTGTCCTGTTGGAACAGCAAGTTCCCTTGCCGGTCTAGGAATGGTAGAACGATTGGTTCGACGACGGTTTGGATGTACCGTGCACTATTCAGTGTCCCCTCGACGATCACCAGTGGTGTACGGCCAGTGTAGGAGATCGCTCCCCACACCATGATGTCGGGTGTTGGCGCTGTGTGCCTCGGTCGTATGCAGTCCTGATTGTGGTGCTCACCTGCACGGCGCCAAACACGCATACGACCATCATTGGCACCAAGGCAGAAGCTACTCTCATCGCTGAAGACGACACGTCTCCATTCGTCCCTCCATTCACGCCTGTCGCGACACCACTGGAGGCGGGCTGCACGATGTTGGGGCGTGAGCGGAAGACGGCCTAACGGTGTGCGGGACCGTAGCCCAGCTTCATGGAGACGGTTGCGAATGGTCCTCGCCGATACCCCAGGAGCAACAGTGTCCCTAATTTGCTGGGAAGTGGCGGTGCGGTCCCCTACGGCACTGCGTAGGATCCTACGGTCTTGGCGTGCATCCGAGCGTCGCTGCGGTCCGGTCCCAGGTCGACGGGCACGTGCACCTTCCGCCGACCACTGGCGACAACATCGATGTACTGTGGAGACCTCACGCCCCACGTGTTGAGCAATTCGGCGGTACGTCCACCCGGCCTCCCGCATGCCCACTATACGCCCTCGCTCAAAGTCCGTCAACTGCACATACGGTTCACGTCCACGCTGTCGCGGCATGCTACCAGTGTTAAAGACTACGATGGAGCTCCGTATGCCACGGCAAACTGGCTGACACTGACGGCGGCGGTGCACAAATGCTGCGCAGCTAGCGCCATTCGACGGCCAACACCGCGGTTCCTGGTGTGTCCGCTGTGCCGTGCGTGTGATCATTGCTTGTACAGCCCTCTCGCAGTGTCCGGAGCAAGTATGGTGGGTCTGACACACCGGTGTCAATGTGTTCTTTTTTCCATTTCCAGGAGTGTATATTATCTGGGCATACAATATTCAATCCCCTAATGATTTCCGAAATAGAATGTCCCGTGTGCCTTGTTCCAACGACCATTCCGCGCTCAGAGTCTCTTAATTCCCATCGTGCGTCCACACTCACGTCGGGGAACTTTTCATATGAATCACTGGAATACAAAGGACAGCTCCGCCAACGCACAGCCCTTTTGTTCCTTGTGAACGTGATACGACAGCCACCTGTATATCTGCGTATTATTATCCCATGGGTTTTGCCACACAGTGCGTAACGTCCACTTAGCAAAATTATGAATGACTGTGCTAGTAAACTAAGTTGATTCAAAGACAGCTGAGTAAAACTGAACGTACTCAGGCAGTTCACTCTTCACTCTAAACTAACACACTGTTTTTTTCGCGCAACGCAATCTGACTTTCAAAAATTCCTACAAAAGAATGGCCCTGAATAACAGTAACCTATACCTTTCATGAATCACTTACCTCACAAAAATCTTCGTTACTCAAACTACTGCAATACAGCGAGCGCCAATATCGCAAGCTAAATAAAAGATTTTAACTACTGAAGGCGCTAACTACTCATAGTTAGCAAATGAAAGATTTGGATAGAGGACAAGCAATGTTTCCAGAATAAGATTTTCACTCTGCAGCGGAGTGTGCGCTGATATGAATCTTCCTGGCAGATTGTAACTGTGTGTCGGACCGAGACTCGAACTCAAGACCTTTGCCTTTCGCGGGCAAGTGCTCTACCAACTGAGCTACCAAAGCACGACTCACGCCCCGTCCTCACAGCTTCATTTCTGCCAGTACCTTGTCTCCTACCTTCCAAACTTCACAAAGCTCTTCTGCGAACCTTGCAGAACTA